>NW_022261983.1:18139061-18154061 GCF_002021735.2 Oncorhynchus kisutch
GCTGCAACATCAAATACACGTTGGAAGTGAGATGTGAAAAAACTCTTGAGTCAACGAACAACGGCAACAGAGCTTCCCAGCTTCCTCCCCACCCAGAGGCCGTTGACCCCCCCCCCCCATGGCCATCCCTATACAACAGCAACAGAGCTTCCCAGCTTCCACCCCACCCAGAGGCCGTTGAACCCCCCCATGGCCATCCCTATGCAGATGTCATCACGGTACAGTAGCCCTTGACTACTGTAGAACATTAGAATGTATTTTATAGAACATTAGAATATATTTTATAGAACATTAGAATGTATTTTATAGAACATTAGAATGTATTTTATAGAACATTAGAATGTATTTTATAGAACATTAGAATGTATTTTATAGAACATTAGAATGTATTTTATAGAACATTAGAATGTATTTTATAGAACATTAGAATGTATTTTATAGAACATTAGAATGTATTTTATAGAACATTAGAATGTATTTTATAGAACATTAGAATGTATTTTATAGAACATTAGAATATATTTTATAGAACATTAGAATGTATTTTATAGAACATTAGAATACCCCTTGGATATTAAAAATAACTCTGCACGGGATAAGTAGAAAAATAAGCTCCTCAAAGGACAACACAGAGATAATATTTATAATATAATAAACAGAGATAATATTTATAATATAATAAACAGAGATAATATTCATAATATAATACAGAGATAATATATATAATATAATAAACAGAGATAATATGTATAATATAATACACAGAGATAATATATACAATATAATAAACAGAGATAATATATATAATATAATAAACAGAGATAATATGTATAATATAATACACAGAGATAATATATACAATATAATAAACAGAGATAATATGTATAATATAATACACAGAGATAATATATACAATATAATAAACAGAGATAATATTTATACTATAATACACAGAGATAATATATATAATATAATACACAGAGATAATATTCATACTATAATACACAGAGATAATATTCATACTATAATACACAGAGATAATATTCATACTATAATACACAGAGATAATATATATAATATAATAAACAGAGATAATATTCATACTATAATACACATAGATAATATTTATAATATAATACACAGAGATAATATTTATAATATAATAAACAGAGATAATATATACAGTGCTATATTAACCAGACCATCCCCTGGCACAGTGCTATATTAACCAGACCATCCCCTGGCACAGTGCTATATTAACCAGACCATCCCCTGGCACAGTGCTATATTAACCAGACCATCCCCTGGCACAGTGCTATATTAACCAGACCATCCCCTGGCACAGTGCTATATTAACCAGACCATCCCCTGGCACAGTGCTATATTAACCAGACCATCCCCTGGCACAGTGCTATATTAACCAGACCATCCCCTGGCACAGTGCTATATTAACCAGACCATCCCCTGGCACAGTGCTATATTAACCAGACCATCCCCTGGCACAGTGCTATATTAACCAGACCATCCCCTGGCACAGTGCTATATTAACCAGACCATCCCCTGGCATAGTGCTATATTAACCAGACCATCCCCTGGCACAGTGCTATATTAACCAGACCATCCCCTGGCACAGTGCTATATTAACCAGACCATCCCCTGACACAGTGCTATATTAACCAGACCATCCCCTGGCACAGTGCTATATTAACCAGACCATCCCCTGGCATGACATAGTGTTATAAGAGCGCACTGCCCCTATGTCTCGACAGAGGGTAACGGCCCTGGGTGAAAACTCACAATACTAGATATTGAGGAAATTGAAACAACCTCTGTCAACATGTACAAGTCTGGAACAGTAATGGTGCAGGGCCTCCTCATGCAGATCCAGAAGGACTTTTACCGAATCAAAGAGAGAGAACAACAGGAAAATCTCTCTCTCGGTCACCCATCCTGAGTGAGTCTGATCACACCTCTTCAAACTGTCCTGCAGACGAGGATAGTCCCCCCCCCCCAGGCCCCCAGCACTGAACACACCCACAACCGCACTGCTACTCCATCAATGAGAGGGGATACATTCACAGAGCTGGAGAGAGACATGGTGGAGCTCAGAGAGCTAGTCCACACAATCCAGACAGAACAAACCCACAAAACAGACCAGCACAACCAGACCCTGGAGGGCGGAAGGTGGAGATGGACGGCTGTCTGAGAGAGCTGTCTGCTCTACGGACTGAGAGGAGGAGAAAGAGGAACACGGTTTAACTAACAGCAGTGAACGAGGAGGTATGATAGGAGGTATGAAAGCTGAGGTGTGACAGAGAACAGGACACTCTCTCCCAGAGAGAAGCCAAGCAGAAACAGCCTCAGACCCGCATCACAACCTCAACACCACAATGGGAAAGACAACACAGGACCCACCAACCCAACAGACTGCCCTCCTGTCAGCTCCCCGGACCTGCTACCTGTCCCAGACCTGCTACCTGTCCCAGATCTGCTACCTGTCCCAGACCTGCTTCCTGTCCCAGACCTTCTACCTGTCCCAGACCTAATACCTGTCCCAGACCTGCTTCCTGTCCCAGACCTGCTACCTGTCCAATACCTGCTTCCTGTCCCAGACCTGCTACCTGTCCCAGACCTGCTACCTGTCCCAGACCTGCTTCCTGTCCCAGACCTGCTACCTGTCCCAGACCTTCTACCTATCCCAGACCTGCTACCTGTCCCAGACCTGCTGTTCTCAACTCTCTAGAAACAGCAGGAGTGGTAGAGATACTCTGAATGATCGGCTATGAAAAGCCAACTGACATTTACTCCTGAGGTGCTGACCTGTTGCACCCTCTTCAACAACTGTGATTATTATTATTGGACCATGCTGGTCATTTATGAACATTTGAACATCTTGGCCATGTTCTGTTATAATCTCCACCGGGCACAGCCAGAAGAGGACGGGCCCACCACACAGAGTCTGGTTCCTCTCTAGGTTTCTTCCTGGCCTCCTCTCATAGCCTGGTTCCTCTCTAGGTTTCTTCCTAGCCTCCCCTCATAGCCTGGTTCCTCTCTAGGTTTCTTCCTGGCCTCCCCTCATAGCTTGGTTCCTCTCTAGGTTTTCTTCCTATACTCCCCTCATAGCCTGGTTCCCCTCTAGTTTTCTTCCTAGGTTTGGGCCTTTCTAGGGAGTTTTTCCTAGCCACCGTGCTTCTACACCTGCATTGCTTGCTGTTTGGGGTTTTAGGCTGGGTTTCTGTACAGCACTTTGAGATATCAGCTGATGTACGAAGGGCTATATAAATACATTAGATTGGTTAATTGATTGATAGCTCTCCTGACAACACCCACACATCCTCTGAGGACACACAAACCCAGAGATTGTGCTCCTTATTGGCTCAATTGGCAAATACATTCCAGACACAAAGTGGCTAAACTCTTGGGCCATAAACACTAGGCCCTGGAGCTGTTGTCAGAGGACAGGCTAGTGTCCCCCCCAAGCCACATCATAATTCACACGAGGACAAACGACCCGAGGGCCCAAGCAGGAAAGGGAGTGATTGAAAAAAAATCTCCACTCGGCTACATCGAAAAGACGTTCACATTTTCGCATTTCGTGAGACTGTATCTCAGAAACCTAACGTCTACCCACCACTCTGAACTTGACCACGACCAGGTCCACCTACACAAGGCAGCCATCCCAACTTTTTGCCTGGACCCTGAAGGATGTCACCCTCAACTGTGGCTCAACTGCACCACACAGGAGGACACCACCGCCCAGACCAGTGAGACACCCTCACAGACCTGAAAGACTTCAGGGGCGGGAGCCCACATGGCTCCCACCCCTGCAGCAATGACCTCACCATGACAGCTTCACTCAGGCTGTGAGCAGAGCAACAGGCCCAAGCCCCACTAATACACTAATCATGTTAACTTGGTATAGAGCAAACCTAACTCAGTCTATGAAATTTGTCAAAACAGGAACATTCTACATTTGGCTAGAAAATCAAAAGGAAATTATCCTAACAGAGAAAAATGTCCTCCTGTGTGCTACCTACGTCCCCCCACTAGAATCCCCATACTTTAATGAAGACAGCTTCTCCATCCTGGAGGGGGAAATCAATCATTTCCAGGCCCAGGAACATGTACTAGTCTGTGGCGACCTAAATGCCAGAACCGGACAAGAACCGGACACCCTCAGCACACAGGGGGACAAACACCTGCCTGGAGGTGACAGCATTCCCTCCCACATATGCCCCCCTAGGCACAACTATGACAACATAACCAACAAAAACGGGTCACAACTCCTGCAGCTCTGTCGCACGCTGGGTATGTACATAGTCAACGGTAGGCTTCGAGGGGACTCCTATGGTGGGTACACCTATAGCTCATCTCTTGGCAGTAGTAATGTAGACTACTTTATCACTGACCTCAACCCAGAGTCTCTCAGAGCGTTCACAGTCAGTCCACAGACCTCAACCCAGAGTCTCTCAGAGCGTTCACAGTCAGTCCACAGACCTCAACCCAGAGTCTCTCAGAGCGTTCACAGTCAGTCCACTGACACCCCTATCAGACCACAGCAAAATCACAGTCTACTTAAACAGAGCAATACTCAATCATGAGGCATCAAAGCCAAAGGAACTGAGTAACATTAAGACATGCTATAGATGGAAGGAATGCAGTTTGGAAACCTAACAAAAAACAACAATGGAATCAATGTCCTTAACCTCTAATGACCTTAATCAACAAATTCAATCCCTTCTAGACAACTTCAAATCTAACAATGTCAAGCAGATAACCGAAGAAAATGAACAGCAATGACCAATGGTTTGATGAAGAATGCAAAAAACCTAAGAAAGAAATTGAGAAACCTGTCCAACCAAAAACATGGAGACTCAGGTTTTCTGTGTATTCACTATGGTGAATCACTAAAACAATATAGAATACATTACGGAAAAAGAAGGAACAGCACGTCAGAAATCAGCTCAATGTAATTGAAGAATCCCATAGACTCGAACCACTTCTGGGAAAATTGGAAAACACTAAAGAAACAACAACAGGAATAGCTGTCTATCCAAAACGGAGATGTGTGGAGAAACCACTTCTCCAAACTGATTGGCTCTATAACAGAGAACACACTGTAAAAACATATACATCATCAAATAGGAATCTTAGAATCATTATTATTATTATTAAAGATGACCAGAACCCACTGGATTCCAGAACACACTGGATTCGAGAACACACTGGATTCCAGAACACACTGGATTCCAGAACACACTGGATTCCAGAACACACTGGATTCCAGAATACACTGGATTCCAGAATACACTGGATTCCAGAACACACTGGATTCTCCAATTACATTGAATGAACTACAGGACAAAATACAAACCCAAAAAGGCCTGTGGTGTTGATGGTATTCTAAATAAAAATGATAAAATAAACAGACCACAAATTCCAAGTCCAACTCTTTAACATCATCCTTAGCTCTGGCATCTTCCCCAATATTTGTGAGAGAGAGAGGGGGGGGGGGAGAAAGAGAGAGAGGGGGAAGAGAGAGAGAGACAGAGACAGAGACAGAGACAGAGACAGAGACAGAGACAGAGACAGAGAGAGAGAAGAGGGAGAGAGAGAGAGGGAGGGAGAAAGAGAGAGAGGGGGGGAGAAAGAGAGAGAGGGGGGGAGAAAGAGAGAGAGAGGGGGGAAGAGAGAGACAGAGACAGAGAGAGAGAGAATAGGGAGAGAGAGAGGGGGGGTGAAAGAGAGGGAGAGAGAGAGAAAGAGAGAGCGGGGGAAGAGAGAGAGAAGGGGGACAGAGAGAGAGAGGGGGGGGGAAGAGAGAGGGAGAGAGAGGGGGGAGAAAGAGAGAGAGGGGGGACAGAGAGAGAGAGGGGGGAAGAGAGAGGGAGAGAGAGGGGGGAGAAAGAGAGAGAGAGAGAGAGTGAGAGAGAGAGAGAGAGAGAGAGAGAGAGAGAGAGGGGGGAAAGAGAGACAGAGCGACAGAGACAGAGACAGAGAGAGAGAGAGAGAGAGAGAGAGAGAGAGAGAGTGGGAGAGAGAGAGAGAGAGGGGGGAGAGAGAGAGGGGGGGAAGAGAGAGAGGGGGGGAAGAGAGAGGGGGGGGAAGAGAGAGACAGAGACAGAGAGAGAGAGAGAGAGAGAGAGAGAGAGAGAGAGGGGGGGGAAGAGAGAGAGAGAGAGAGAGAGAGAGAGAGAGAGAGAGAGAGGGGGGGGGGGGGGGAGGGGGGGAAGAGAGAGAGAGAGGGGGGGAGAAAGAGAGAGAGAGGGGGGGGGGGAGAGACAGAGAGAGAGAGCTTCGACCATGCTAGGTAAAGCTCCGCCTTATCTCAGTTCACTGGTCAGGATAACAACACCCACCCGTAGCACGTGCTCCAGCAGGTGCATCTCACTGATCATCCCTAAAGCCAACACCTCATTTGGCCGCCTTTCGTTCCAGTTCTCTGCTGCCTGTGACTGGAACGAATTGCAAAAATCGCTGAAGTTGGAGACTTTTATCTCCCTCACCAACTTCAAACATCAGCTATCTGAGCAGCTAACCGATCGCTGCAGCTGTACATAGTCTATTGGTAAATAGCCCACCCTTTCTCACCTACCTCATCCCCATACTGTTTTTATTTATTTACTTTTCTGCTCTTTTGCACACCAATATCTCTACCTGTACATGACCATCTGATCATTTATCACTCCAGTGTTAATCTGCAAAATTGTAATTATTCGCCTACCTCCCCATGCGTTTTGCACACATTGTATATAGACTCTCTTTTTTCTACTGTGTTATTGAATTGTCATTGATTTGTTTGTGTCATTGGCTTGTCTATTGTGTAACTCTGTGTCACACTGCTTTGCTTTATCTTGGTCAGGTCGCAGTTGTAAATGAGAACTTGTTCTCAACTAGCTTACCTGGTTAAATAAAGGTGTTCTCAACTAGCCTACCTGGTTAAATAAAGGTGTTCTCAACTAGCCTACCTGGTTAAATAAAGGTGTTCTCAACTAGCCTACCTGGTTAAATAAAGGTGAAATAAAAATAAAATAAAATAATTCTAACCCTAAACCCTAACCTTTACCCTAACCCTAATTAAAACCCCTAACCCTAACCCTACCCCTAACCTTAACCCTAACCCTAATTATAACCCAAACCTTAACCCTAACCCTAAACCTAACCCCTAGCCTTAACCCTAACCCCTAACCCTAAACCTAACACCTAACCTTAACCCTAACCCTAATTCAAACCACTAACCCTAAACCTAACACCTAACCTTAACCCAAACCCTAATTCAAACCACTAACCCTAAACCTAACCCCTAACCCTAACCCTAATTATAACCCTAACCCTAAACGTAACGCTAGCCTTAACCCTAACCCTAATTCTAACCCCTAACCCTAAACCTAACCCAAAACCCTAAACCTAACCCCTAACCCTAACCCCTAATTCTAACCCCTAACCCCTAATTTTAACCCCTAACCCTAATTCTAACCCCTAACCCTAAACCTAACCCCTAACCCTAAACCTAACCCCTAATTCTAACCCCTAACCTTAACCCTAACCCCTAATTCTAACCCCTAAACCTAACCCCTAATTCTAACCCCTAACCCTAAACCTAACCCTTATTTCTAACCCTAACCCCTAATTCTAACCCCTAACCCTAAACCTAACCCCTAATTCTAACCCCTAAACCTAACCCTTATTTCTAAACCTAACCCCTAATTCTAACCCCTAACCCTAAACCTAACCCTTATTTCTAACCCTAACCCCTAACCCTAAACCTAACCCCTAATTCTAACCCCTAACCCTAAACCTAACCCTTATTTCTAACCCTAACCCATAATTCTAACCCCTAACCCTAAACCTAACCCTTATTTCTAACCCTAACCCCTAACCCTAAACCTAACCCCTAATTCTAACCCCTAACCCTAAACCTAACCCTTATTTCTAACCCTAACCCCTAATTCTACGCCCTAACCCTAAACCTAACCCCTAATTCTAACCCCTAACCCCTAACCCTAAACCTAACCCCTAATTCTAACCCCTAACCCTAAACCTAACCCTTAAGCTTAAAATTGGCTTTTTACATGTGAGGGTCTCAGATATTTAGTTGGTTTACTGACATCTGGTCCTCACAAATATAATAAAATGTGTTAACTGCCACACACTCACACTCTCACACACACTCTCACACACACACACACACACACACACACACACACACACACACACACACACACACACACACACACACACACACACACACACACACACACACACACACACACACACACATGCCTCAAATAGCTACATATTCCCTACAACAGTGTTGAGCAATCCTGATGAGACAAAGGACTGATCCAATAGCTCCCTATTCCCTACATCCTAGTCCTGATGAGACAAAGGACTGATCCAATAGCTCCCTATTCCCTACATCCCAGTCCTGATGAGACAAAGGACTGATCCAATAGCTCCCTATTCCCTACATCCTAGTCCTGATGAGACAAAGGACTGATCCAATAGAACCCTATTCCCAACATCCCAGTCCTGATGAGACAAAGGACTGATCCAATAGAACCCTATTCCCAACATCCCAGTCCTGATGAGACAAAGGACTGATCCAATAGCTCCCTATTCCCTACATCCCAGTCCTGATGAGACAAAGGACTGATCCAATAGCTCCCTATTCCCTACATCCCAGTCCTGATGGTCTATACCACTACTGGTGACCAGGACCATATAAACACTGGTCTATACCACTACTGGTGACCAGGACCATATAAACACTGGTCTATACCACTACTGGTGACCAGGACCATAGAAACACTGGTCTATACTACTACTGGTGACCAGGACCATATAAACACTGGTCTATACCACTACTGGTGACCAGGACCATATAAACACTGGTCTATACCACTACTGGTGACCAGGACCATATCAACACTGGTCTATACCACTACTGGTGACCAGGACCATAGAAACACTGGTCTATACCACTACTATTGACCAGGACCATATAAACACTGGTCTATACCACTACTGGTGACCAGGACCATAGAAACACTGGTCTATACCACTACTGGTGACCAGGACCATATAAACACTGGTCTATACCACTACTGGTGACCAGGACCATAGAAACACTGGTCTATACCACTACTGGTGACCAGGACCATATAAACACTTGTCTATACCATTACTGGTGACCAGGACCATAGAAACACTGGTCTATACCACTACTGGTGACCAGGACCATATAAATACTGGTCTATACCACTACTGGTGACCAGGACCATAGAAACACTGGTCTATACCACTACTATTGACCAGGACCATATAAACACTGGTCTATACAACTACTGGTGACCAGGACCATATAAACACTGGTCTATACTACTACTGGTGACCAGGACCATAGAAACACTGGTCTATACCACTACTGGTGACCAGGACCATAGAAACACTGGTCTATAACACTACTGGTGACCAGGACCATAGAGCCATGAATATCCTAATGATAGATAACAGAGTGCACTGTTTAGTTCCAACCCAGCGCTAACACAGATGATTTAACTGGTCTTGATGATTGTGGAATTAGATAACAATCAGGTGTGTTAGTGTTGGGCGGGAACAAAATCCTGCACAGCCTGTAACACTCATTTATTGGGACTCTTCCAGGGGTCAAGGCCACACACCCACACACCTTCAGTGGAATGGATCTCTGCCCATTAAATACAACACACACACACACACACATTTAATACAGAACGCAATGCTACAGTCAATGATTCATTCAACTATAGTTTGCTGCACTTAACCCTGAGAGGCTGAGAGAAAGGGAGAGAGGAAGAGAGGGAGAGAGGGAGGAAGAGAGGGAGGCAGGGAGAGAGGGAGAGAGGGAGAGAGGGAGGGAGAGAGGGAGGGAGAGAGGAAGAGAGGGAGGCAGGGAGAGAGGGAGAGAGGGAGAGAGGGAGGGAGAGAGGGAGGGAGAGAGGGAGGGAGAGAGGAAGAGAGGGAGGCAGGGAGAGAGGGAGAGAGGGAGAGAGGGAGGGAGAGAGGGAGGGAGAGAGGGAGGGAGAGAGGAAGAGAGTGAGGGAGAGAGGGAGAGAGGGAGGGAGAGAGGAAGAGAGGGGGAGGGAGCGAGGGAGAGAGGAAGAGAGAGAGGGAGGGAGGGAGAGAGGAAGAGAGGGAGGGAGGGAGAGAGGAAGAGATGGACGGAGAGAGGGAGGGAGAGAGAGAGGAAGAGAGGGAGGGAGGGAGGGAGAGAGGAAGAGAGGGACGGAGAGAGGGAGGGAGAGAGAGAGAGGAAGAGAGGGAGGGAGAGAGAGAGAGGAAGAGAGGGAGGGAGGGAGAGAGGAAGAGAGGGAGAAAGAGAGAGGAAGAGAGGGAGGAAGAGAGGGAGGGAGGGAGAGAGAGGAAGAGAGGGAGGAAGAGAGGGAGGGAGAGAGAGAGAGGAAGAGAGGGAGGGAGAGAGGGAGGGAGAGAGAGAGAGGAAGAGAGGGAGGGAGAGAGGAAGAGAGGGACGGAGAGAGGGAGGGAGAGAGAGAGAGGAAGAGAGGGAGGAAGAGAGGGAGGGAGAGAGAGAGGAAGAGAGGGAGGAAGAGAGGGAGAGAGAGAGAGGAAGAGAGGGAGGAAGAGAGGGAGGGAGAGAGAGGAAGAGAGGGAGGAAGAGAGGGAGGGAGAGAGGAAGAGAGAGAGGAAGAGAGAGAGGAAGAGAGAGAGAGAGGAAGAGAGAGATATGTAGAAAGACAGAGAGAGCACCTCCATGTCCCTGTTTGTCCGTAATGAAAGATTGAGACAAGCTGGTTACATATAGAATTGGAGAAAAATACAACTAGAGAGAGAAGTTTCTCTACCTGGCTAGCCTGCAGGGCTCTAATGGTGATGATTTCTCTGTCTACCTGTGGCTACCTGGTGAGGATGTCTCTCTCTACCTGGCGCTACCTGGTGAGGATGTCTCTCTCTACACGACGCTACCTGGTGATGGTGTCTCTCTCTACCTGGCTAGCCTGCAGGGCTCTAACGGTGATGATGTCTCTCTCTACACGACGCTACCTGGCTAGCCTGCAGGGCTCTAACGGTGATGATGTCTCTCTCTACACGACGCTACCTGGTGATGATGTCTCTCTCTACACGACGCTACCTGGCTAGCCTGCAGGGCTCTAACGGTGATGATGTCTCTCTCTACACGACGCTACCTGGTGATGATGTCTCTCTCTACACGACGCTACCTGGTGATGATGTCTCTCTCTACACGACGCTACCTGGCTAGCCTGCAGGGCTCTAATGGTGATGATGCCTCTCTCTACACGACGCTACCTGGCTAGCCTGCAGGGCTCTAACGATGATGATGTCTCTCTCTCTACCTGGCGCTACCTGGCTAGCCTGCAGGGCTCTAATGGTGATGATGTCTCTCTCTACCTGGCGCTACCTGGTGCCACCTGGCTAGCCTGCAGGGCTCTAACGGTGAGGATGTCTCTCTCTACCTGGCGCTACCTGGCTAGCCTGCAGGGCTCTAACGGTGATGATGTCTCTCTCTACCCGGCGCTACCTGGCTAGCCTGCAGGGCTCTAACGGTGATGGTGTCTCTCTCTCTACCTGGCTAGCCTGCAGGGCTCTAACGGTGATGATGTCTCTCTCTCTACCTGGCTAGCCTGCAGGGCTCTAATGGTGATGATGTCTCTCTCTACACGACGCTACCTGGCTAGCCTGCAGGGCTCTAACGGTGATGATGTCTCTCTCTACACGACGCTACCTGGCTAGCCTGCAGGGCTCTAATGGTGAGGATGTCTCTCTCTACACGACGCTACCTGGCTAGCCTGCAGGGCTCTAACGGTGATGGTGTCTCTCTCTACACGACGCTACCTGGCTAGCCTGCAGGGCTCTAACGGTGAGGATGTCTCTCTCTACACGACGCTACCTGGCTAGCCTGCAGGGCTCTAACGGGGATGATGTCTCTCTCTACACGACGCTACCTGGCTAGCCTGCAGGGCTCTAACGGTGATGATGTCTCTCTCTACACGACGCTACCTGGCTAGCCTGCAGGGCTCTAACGGTGATGATGTCTCTCTCTACACGACGCTACCTGGCTAGCCTGCAGGCCTCTAACGGTGATGGTGTCTCTCTCTACACGACGCTACCTGGCTAGCCTGCAGGGCTCTAACGGTGATGATGTCTCTCTCTACACGACGCTACCTGGCTAGCCTGCAGGGCTCTAACGGTGATGGTGTCTCTCTCTCTACACGACGCTACCTGGCTAGCCTGCAGGGCTCTAACGGTGATGGTGTCTCTCTCTCTACCTGGCTAGCCTGCAGGGCTCTAACGGTGATGATGTCTCTCTCTCTACCTGGCTAGCCTGCAGGGCTCTAATGGTGATGATGTCTCTTTCTACACGACGCTACCTGGCTAGCCTGCAGGGCTCTAATGGTGATGATGTCTCTCTCTACACGACGCTACCTGGCTAGCCTGCAGGGCTCTAACGGTGATGGTGTCTCTCTCTCTACCTGGCTAGCCTGCAGGGCTCTAATGGTGATGGTGTCTCTCTCTCTACCTGGCTAGCCTGCAGGGCTCTAATGGTGATGAGGTCTCTCTCTACCTGGCTAGCCTGCAGGGCTCTAACGGAAGCTAGTCTGCAGCTCACACAACACATCCATAATTCTTCCTCCCTTCTCTCTCGCCTCTCTTCCATTCTCTCATCCCCCTTATCTGCACCCAGCAGTCAATATGTGGCCGGGGGATAACGTCACAATGACTGTCTGTGGAGAAGTCAGAGAACAACCAGCATCAACATATTTTAAATGTTACGCAATGAGCATTAAAACACCTCAGAAAGACATATTTTAAATGTTCTGTAAGGGACAATAAGACACATCAGGAAGACATATTTTAAATGTTCTATAAGGGACAATAAGACACATCAGGAAGACATATTTTAAATGTTCTATAAGGGACAATAAGACACATATTTTGATTATAACAAGACCTTAGAGCTCAGCTGGTAGCCACACTTGGTTTATAGTAGAACCACATAAAGACCTTCTTAGACATTCTAGCTAAGCCCCTCCCTCTCCCTCCGTTTGATTGGCTGCCAGCGCGGCCTGCTGGATAATTGGCTGTCATTGGCTGGCAGAGAGAGAGAGAGGATCCCTGGGAGCACGCCATCAGGAGACGTGTGTCAACCACAGGGCCAGACGGGCACACACACAAACACACACACACACACGACCACAGAATAACACACTTTACACAGACAGCATTGTAAAGCATTATACTGTATGTCTTTGCTGTGGTCCTCAAAACACTTTATAAAGCATTGAAAGGTTTTATGAAGTGCTGTAAAGGATTATGAAGTGCTGTAAAGGATTATGAAGTGCTGTAAAGGATTATGAAGTGCTGTAAAGGATTATGAAGTGCTATAAAGGATTGTGAAGTGCTGTAAAGGATTATGAAGTGCTGTAAAGGATTATGAAGTGCTGTAAAGGACTATGAAGTGCTGTAAAGAATTATGAAGTGCTGTAAAGGACTATGAAGTGCTGTAAAGGATTATGAAGTGCTGTAAAGGATTATGAAGTGCTGTAAAGGATTATGAAGTGCTGTAAAGGATTATGAAGTGCTGTAAAGGACTATGAAGTGCTGTAAAGGACTATGAAGTGCTATAAAGGATTGTGAAGTGCTATAAAGGATTGTGAAGTGCTGTAAAGGATTATGAAGTGCTGTAAAGGTCTTAAGAAGTGCTGGTATGGATAATGAAGTGCTGTAAAGGATTATGTAGTGTTGTAAATGATTATAAAGCGATATAAAGGATTATGAAGTGCTGTAAAGGATTATGAAGTGCTGTAAAGGATTATGAAGTGCTGAAAGGTCTTATGAAGTGCTGTAAAGGATTATGACGTGCTGTAAAGGATTGTGAAATGCTGTAAAGGATTATGAAGTGCTGTAAAGGATTATAAAGTGATGTAAATGATTGTGAAGTGCTGTAAAGGATTGCGAAGTGCTGTAAAGGATTATGAAGTGCTGTAAAGAATTAAAAAGTTCTGCAAACACTATACTGAGCATTGAGTGGCATTATAAAGGCATTATAAAGGCCTTACAGTGTTGGGAAAGCCATGCTGAGCATTGATTGGCATTATAAGGCATTATCAAATCAAATCAAATTTTATTTGTCACATACACATGGTTAGCAGATGTTAATGCGAGTGTAGCGAAATGCTTGTGCTTCTAGTTCTGACAATGCAGTAATAACCAACAAGCTAACAATTCCAAAACTACTGTCTTATACACAGTGTAAGGGGATAAAGAATATGTACATAAAGATATATGAATGAGTGATGGTACAGAACGGCATAGGCAAGATACAGTAGATGGTATCGAGTACAGTATATACATATGAGATGAGTATGTAAACAAAGTGGCATAGTTAAAGTGGCTAGTGATACATGTATTACATAAAGATGCAGTAGATGATATAGAGTACAGTATATACATATACATATGAGATGAATAATGTAGGGTATGTAAACATTATATTAGGTAGCATTGTTTAAAGTGGCTAGTGATATATTTTACATCATTTTACATCAATTCCCATTATTAAAGTAGCTGGAGTTGAGTCAGTGTGTTGGCAGCAGCCACTCAATGTTAGTGGTGGCTGTTTAACAGTCTGATGGCCTTGAGATAGAAGCTGTTTTTCAGTCTCTCGGTCCCAGCTTTGATGCACCTGTACTGACCTCGCCTTCTGGATGACAGCGGGGTGAACAGGCAGTGGCTCGGGTGGTTGATGTCCTTGATGATCTTTATGGCCTTCCTGTAGCATCGGGTGGTGTAGGTGTCCTGGAGGGCAGGTAGTTTGCCCCCCCCGGTGATGCGTTGTGCAGACCTCACTACCCTCTGGAGAGCCTTACGGTTGTGGGCGGAGCAGTTGCCGTACAAGGCGGTGATACAGCCCGACAGGATGCTCTCGATTGTGCATCTGTAGAAGTTTGTGAGTGCTTTTGATGACAAGCCAAATTTCTT
>NW_022261983.1:18159061-18164061 GCF_002021735.2 Oncorhynchus kisutch
GAGAGATAAAATAAAGAGGAAAGTGAGAGAGAGAGAGAGAGTAGAGAGAGAGAGAGAGAGAGAGAGAGAGAGAGAGAGAGAGAGAGAGAGAGAGAGGGGGGGTGAGGGAGTGAGAGGGATGAGGGACATTATCATTAACAGCAGACTCGTACATTTCCTCAGTGAAAACAATGTACTGAGCAAATGTCAAATGACCTTTTTACCAACTTATCTTACGATGTATTCACTAATTGACCAACATCCAAACCAAAACAACATTTTCTCATGCTTTGTTGGTTTCAAAAAAAGCCTTCACCTCAATTTGACATGAGGGTCTCAATTGATGGAAAGTGGTGTTTGGGGAAAAACATACGACATTATAAAATCCATGTACACAAACAACAAGTTAAAATAGGCAAAAATCACATGCAAATTTCTTTCCACAGGGCCGTGGGGTGAGACAGGGATGCAGCTTAAGCCCCACCCTCTTCAACATATATATCAACAAGGTGAATAAGCGAGGGCAGAATTGGCCAGGGCACTAGAACAGTCTGCAGCACCCTACTAGAATCTGAATGATCTGGTGCTTCTGTCCCCAACCAAGGAGGGCCTACAGCAGCACCTAGATCTGTCCCCAACCAAGGAGGGCCTACAGCAGCACCTAGATCTGTCCCCAACCAAGGAGGGCCTACAGCAGCACCTAGATCTGTCCCCAACCATGGAGGGCCTACAGCAGCACCTAGATCTGTCCCCAACCAAGGAGGGCCTACAGCAGCACCTAGATCTGTCCCCAACCAAGGAGGGCCTACAGCAGCACCTAGATCTGTCCCCAACCAAGGAGGGCCTACAGAAGCACCTAGATCTTCTGCACAGATTCTGTCAGACCTGGGCCCTGACAGTAAATCTCAGTAAGACCAAAATAATGGTGTTCCAAAAAAGGTTCAGTCGCCAGGAAAACAAATATAAATTCCATCTAGACACTGTTGCCCTTAGAGCACACAAAAAACTATACATACCTTGGCCTGAACATCAGCGCCACAGGTATCTTCTACAAAACTGTGAACGATCTGAGAGACAAGGCAAGAAGGGCCTTCTATGCCATCAAAAGGAACATAAAATTCAACAAACCAATTAGGATTTGGCTAAAAATACTTGAATCAGTCATAGAGCCCATTGCCCTTTACGGTTGTGAGGCCTGGGGTCCGCTCACCAACCAAGACTTCACAAAATGGACAAACACCAAATTGAGACTCTGCACGCAGAATTCTGCAAGAATATCCTCTGTGTACAACGTAGAACACCAAATAATGCATGCAGAGCAGAATTAGGCCGATACCCACTAATTATCAAAATCCAGAAAAGAGCCGTTAAATTCTATAACCACCTAAAAGGAAGCGATTCCCAAACCTTCCACAACAAAGCCATCACCTACAGAGAGATGAACCTGGAGAAGAGTCCCCTAAGCAAGCTGGTCCTGGGGCTCTGTTCACAAACACAAACACACCCTACAGAGCCCCAGGACAGCAACACAATCATGAGAAAACAAAAAGATAACTACTTAACACATTGGAATTATTTAACAAAAAAACAGAGCAAACTAGAATGCTATTTGGCCCTAAACAGAGAGTACACAGTGGCAGAATACCTGACCACTGTGACTGACCCAAACTTAAGGAAAGCTTTGACTATGTACAGACTCAGTGAGCATAGCCTTGCTATTGAGAAAGGCTGCCGTAGGCAGACATGGCTCTCAAGAGAAGACAGGCTATGTGCTCACTGCCCACAAAATGAGGTGGAAACTGAGCTGCACTTCCTAACCTCCTGCCCAATGTATGACCATATTAGAAAATAAATCCAACTTTGATAAACTCCCATATCTGTTGGGTGAAATTCCACAGTGTGACATCACAGCAGCAAGATTTGTGACCTGTTGCCACGAGAAAAGGGCAACCAGTGAAGAACAAACACCATTGTAAATACAACCCATATTTATGCTTATTTATTTTCCCTTTTGTACTTTAACTATTTGCACATCGTTAAAAGTATCCTTTAACTGTTACAACCCTGTATATAAAACATATTACATTTGAAATGTCTTTATTCTTCTGGAAATTCTGTGAGTGTTTACTGTTCATTTTATTGTTTTTTATTTGACCTTTATTTAACCAGGTAGGCTAGTTGAGAACACCTTTATTTAACCAGGTAGGCTAGTTGAGAACACCTTTATTTAACCAGGTAGGCTAGCTGAGAACAAGTCTTCAATTACAACTGTGACCTGGCCAAGATAAAGCAAAGGTATTTAGAACACGATAACATACAGCTTGTGATTGGCCCAGGGAGAAAGTAATAATAAGTTAAGGCTTGTGATTGGCCCAGGGAGAAAGTAATAATAAGTTAAGGCTTGTGATTGGCCCAGGGAAAAAGTAATAATAAGTTAAGGCTTGTGATTGGCCCAGGGAGAAAATAAGAAGAAGTTAAGGCTTGTGATTGGCACAGAGAGAAAATTGAGTCAGATTTACAGAACCTAATAAGTTAAGGCTTGTGATTGGCCCAGAGAGAAAATTGAGTCAGATTTACATAACCTAATAAGTTAAGGCTTGTGATTGGCCCAGGGAGAAAATTGAGTCAGATTTACAGAACCTAATAAGTTAAGGCTTGTGATTGGCCCAGAGAGAAAATTGAGTCAGATTTACAGAACCTAATAAGTTAAGGCTTGTGATTGGCCCAGGGAGAAATATTCCCATTTGCTTATATCATTCACTGTTTTCTCTGTATCTGATGTCAATGTTAGTTAATCAAACCCCAACATAACTACCAATACACCATACTGTATCCCCAACATAACTACACCATACTGTAGCCCCAACATAACTACACCATACTGTAGCCCCAACATAACTACACCATACTATAGCCCCAACATGACTACCAATACACCATACACCATACTGTATCCTCAACATAATTACACCATACTGTAGCCCCAACATAACTACCAATACACCATATACCATACTGTAGCCCCAACATAACTACACCATACTGTAGCCCCAACATATCTACCAATACACCATACACCATACTGTATCCCCAACATAACTACCAATACACCATACTGTATCCCCAACATAACTACCAATACACCATACTGTAGCCTCAACATAACTACCAATACACCATACTGTAGCCCCAACATAACTACCAATACACCATACTGTATCCCCAACATAACTACCAATACACCATACTGTATCCCCAACATAACTACACCATACTGTAGCCCCAACATAACTACCAATACACCATACTGTATCCCCAACATAACTACACCATACTGTAGCCCCAACATAACTACACCATACTGTAGCCCCGACATAACTACCAATACACCATACTGTATCCCCAACATAACTACACCATACTGTAGCCCCAACATAACTACCAATACACCATACTGTAGCCCCAACATAACTACCAATATACCATACTGTAGCCCCAACATAACTACCAATACACCATACTGTAGCCCCAACATAACTACCAATACACCATACTGTATCCCCAACATAACTACCAATACACCATACTGTAGCCCCAACATAACTACCAATATACCATACTGTAGCCCCAACATAACTACCATACACATACTGTATCCCCAACATAACTACACCAGACTGTAGCCCCAACATAACTACCAATACACCATACTGTAGCCCCAACATAACTATACCATACTGTAGCCCCAACATAACTACACCATACTGTAGCCCCAACATAACTACCAATACACCATACTGTAGCCCCAACATAACTACCAATACACCATACTGTATCCCCAGCATAACTACCAATACACCATACTGTAGCCCCAACATAACTACACCATACTGTAGCCCCAACATAACTACCAATACACCAGACTGTAGCCCCAACATAACTACCAATACACCATACTGTATCCCCAACATAACTACCAATACACCATACTGTATCCCCAACATAACTACCAATACACCATACTGTAGCCCCAACATAACTACCAATACACCATACTGTATCCCCAACATAACTACCCATACTGTAGCCCCAACATAACTACCAATACACCATACTGTAGCCCCAACATAACTACCAATACACCATACTGTATCCCCATAACTACCCCATACTGTAGCCCCAACATAACTACACCATACTGTAGCCCCAACATAACTACCAATACACCATACTGTAGCCCCAACATAACTACCAATACACCATACTGTAGCCCCAACATAACTACCAATACACCATACTGTAGCCCCAACATAACTACCAATACCATACTGTAGCCCCACATAACTACCAATACACCATACTGTAGCCCCAACATAACTACACCATACTGTAGCCCCAACATAACTACAATACTGTAGCCCCAACATAACTACACCATACTGTAGCCCCAACATAACTACCAATACTGTAGCCCCAACATAACTACTGTAGCCCCAACATAACTACCAATACACCATACTGTAGCCCCAACATAATAACTACCAATACACCATACTGTATCCCCAACATAACTACACCATACTGTAGCCCCAACATAACTACACCATACTGTAGCCCCAACAGGGGGGGGGGGTGATGTGTGAGGTGAACGGTAGGTGAGCTGTAAACTGTGGTCTGTGTCCTACCTTCAGGGTAACAGTCCTTTAAGAACAGGTCAGGAAGAGGTGTTAACACACACAAACACACACCACACAGGTAACGATAGCAAGGTAGTGGTGTGCCAACCCACTGCTCTCTGCGTCCTCCCCCAACAGGACGGGCTAGCCTGTCCTCATCAGAGGAGGTCTCTCTGCGTCCTCCCCCAACAGGACGGCTAGCCTACTCTCATCAGAGAGGTCTTGTTTTGGTAAGTGGACCCCACACCTCGCTGGCTTAAAGTACAATTAGTTCAATGACACATTCAATTACTTTTAGCCACATTTTAATAGGTATTTCAATTTGAAAGGGTTTTGTTAATGCCG
>NW_022261983.1:18171561-18179061 GCF_002021735.2 Oncorhynchus kisutch
ATGGATATCACTACTGTTGACTATATGGATATCACTACTGTTGACTATATGGATAGAAATACTGTTGACTATATGGATATCACTACTGTTGTCTATATGGATATCACTACTGTTGTCTATATGGATATCACTATGGATATCACTACTGTTGACTATATGGATATCACTACTGTTGACTATATGGATAGAAATACTGTTGACTATATGGATATCACTACTGTTGACTATATGGATATCACTTCTGTTGACTATATAGATATCACTACTGTTGTCTATATGGATATCACTACTGTTGACTATATGGATATCACGACTATATAGACATCACTACTGTTGACTATATGGATAGAAATACTGTTGACTATATGGATATCTCTACTGTTGTTTATATAGATATCACTACTGTTGACTATATGGATATCACTATTGTTGACTATATATATATCATTACTGTTGACTATATAGATATCACTACTGTTGACTATATGGATATCACTATGGATATCACTACTGTTGACTATATGGATATCACTACTGTTGACTATATGGATATCACTACTGATGACTAAATGGATATCACTACTGTTGACTATATAGATATCACTACTGTTGACTATATGGATATCACTACTGTTGTCTATATGGACATCACTATGGATATCACTACTGTTGACTATATGGATATCACTACTGTTGACTATATGGATATCACGACTATATAGACATCACTACTGTTGACTATATGGATAGAAATACTGTTGACTATATGGATATCTCTACTGTTGTTTATATAGATATCACTACTGTTGACTATATGGATATCACTATTGTTGACTATATATATATCATTACTGTTGACTATATAGATATCACTACTGTTGACTATATGGATATCACTATGGATATCACTACTGTTGACTATATGGATATCACTACTGTTGACTATATGGATATCACTACTGATGACTAAATGGATATCACTACTGTTGACTATATGGACATCACTATGGATATCACTACTGTTGACTATATGGATATCACTACTGTTGACTATATGAATATCACAACTATATGGATATGACTATGGATATCACTACTGTTGACTATATGGATATCAATATGGATATCACTACTGTTGACTATATGGATATCACTACTGTTGACTATCTAGATATCACTACGGTTGACTATCTAGATATCACTACTGTTGACTATATGGATATCACTACTGTTGACTATATGGATATCACTACTGTTGACTATATGGATATCACTACTGTTGACTATATGGATAGAAATACTGTTGACTATATGGATATCACTACTGTTGTCTATATGGATATCACTATGGATATCACTACTGTTGACTATATGGATAGAAATACTGTTGACTATATGGATAGAAATACTGTTGACTATATGGATATCACTACTGTTGACTATATGGATATCACTTCTGTTGACTATATAGATATCACTACTGTTGTCTATATGGATATCACTACTGTTGACTATATGGATATCACGACTATATAGATATCACTACTGTTGACTATATGGATAGAAATACTGTTGACTATATGGATATCACTACTGTTGACTATATGGATATCTCTACTGTTGTTTATATAGATATCACTACTGTTGTCTATATGGATATCACTACTGTTGACTATATAGATATCACTACTGTTGACTATATAGATATCACTATTGTTGACTATATGGTTAGAAATACTGTTGACTATATTGATATCTCTACTGTTGTTTATATAGATATCACTACTGTTGTCTATATGGATATCACTACTGTTGACTATATAGATATCACTACTGTTGACTATATAGATATCACTATTGTTGACTATATGGTTAGAAATACTGTTGACTATATTGATATCTCTACTGTTGTTTATATAGATATCACTACTGTTGTCTATATGGATATCACTACTGTTGACTATATGGATATCACTACTGTTGACTATATGGATATCACTACTGTTGACTATATGGATATCACTACTGTTGACTATATGGATATCACTATGGATATCACTACTGTTGACTATATGGATATCACTATTGTTGACTATATATATATATCATTACTGTTGACTATATAGATATCACTACTGTTGACTATATAGATATCACTACTGTTGACTATATGGATATCACTACTGTTGTCTATATGGACATCACTATGGATATCACTACTGTTGACTATATGGATATCACTACTGTTGACTATATGAATATCACAACTATATGGATATGACTATGGATATCACCACTGTTGACTATATGGATAGCACTACTGTTGTCTATATGGACATCAATATGTATATCACTACTGTTGACTATATGGATATCACTACTGTTGACTATATAGATTTCACTACTGTTGACTATCTAGATATCACTACTGTTGATTATCTAGATATCACTACTGTTGACTATATGGATATCACTACTGTTGACTATATGGATATCACTACTGTTGACTATATAGATACCACTACTGTTGACTATATATATATCACTACTGTTGACTATATGGATATCACTACTGTTGACTATATGGATAGAAATACTGTTGAGTATATGGATATCCCTACTATATGGATATCACTGCTGTTGACTATATGGATATCACTATGGATATCACTACTGTTGACTATATGGATATCACTACTGTTGACTATATGAATATCACAACTATATGGATATCACTACTGTTGACTATATGGATAGAAATACTGTTGAGTATATGGATATCCCTACTATATGGATATCACCACTGTTGACTATATGGATAGCACTACTGTTGTCTATATGGACATCAATATGGATATCACTACTGTTGACTATATGGATATCACTACTGTTGACTATCTAGATATCACTACTGTTGATTATCTAGTTATCACTACTGTTGACTATATGGATATCACTACTGTTGACTATATAGATACCACTACTGTTGACTATATATATATCACTACTGTTGACTATATGGATATCACTACTGTTGACTATATGGATATCACTACTGTTGACTATATGGATATCACTACTGTTGACTATATGGATAGAAATACTGTTGAATATATGGATATCCCTACTATATGGATATCACTACTGTTGACTATATGGATATCACCACCGTTGTCTATATGGGTAGCACTACTGTTGACTATATAGATATCACTACTGTTGTCTATATGGATATCACAACTGTTGACTCTATGGATATCACGACTATATAGATATCACTACTGTTGACTATATGGATAGAAATACTGTTGACTATATGGATATCTCTACTGTTGTTTATATAGATATCACTACTGTTGTCTATATGGATATCACTACTGTTGACTATATAGATATCACTACTGTTGACTATATAGATATCACTACTGTTGACTATATGGATAGAAATACTGTTGACTATATGGATATCTCTACTGTTGACTATATAGATATAACTACTGTTGACTATATGGATATCACTATCGATGACTATATATATATATCATTACTGTTGACTATATAGATATCACTACTGTTGACTATATGGATATCACTATGGATATCACTACTGTTGACTATATGGATATCACTACTGTTGACTATATGGATATCACTACTGTTGACTATATCGATATCACTACTGTTGACTATATAGATATCACTACTGTTGACTATATGGATATCACTACTGTTGTCTATATGGACATCACTATGGATATCACTACTGTTGACTATATGGATATCACTACTGTTGACTATATGAATATCACAACTATATGGATATGACTATGGATATCACCACTGTTGACTATATGGATAGCACTACTGTTGTCTATATGGACATCAATATGGATATCACTACTGTTGACTATATTGATATCACTACTGTTGACTATATAGATATCACTACTGTTGACTATCTAGATATCACTACTGTTGATTATCTAGATATCACTACTGTTGACTATATGGATATCACTACTGTTGACTATATGGATATCACTACTGTTGACTATATAGATACCACTACTGTTGACTATATATATATCACTACTGTTGACTATATGGATATCACTACTGTTGACTATATGGATATCACTACTGTTGACTATGTGGATATCACTACTGTTGACTATATGGATATCACTACTGTTGACTATATGGATATCACTATGGATATCACTACTGTTGTATATATGGATATCACTACTGTTGACTATATGGATATCACTATATGGATATCACTACTGTTGACTATATGGATATCACTATGGATATCACTACTGTTGACTATATGGATATCACTACTGTTGACTATATGGATATCACTACTGTTGACTATATAGATATCACTACTGTTGACTATATGGATATCACTACTGTTGTCTATATGGACATGCCTATGGATATCACTACTGTTGACTATATGGATATCACTACTGTTGACTATATGAATATCACAACTATATGGATATGACTATGGATATCACCACTGTTGACTATATGGATAGCACTACTGTTGTCTATATGGACATCAATATGGATATCACTACTGTTGACTATATTGATATCACTACTGTTGACTATATAGATATCACTACTGTTGACTATCTAGATATCACTACTGTTGATTATCTAGATATCACTACTGTTGACTATATGGATATCACTACTGTTCACTATATGGATATCACTACTGTTGACTATATAGATACCACTACTGTTGACTATATATATATCACTACTGTTGACTATATGGATATCATTACTGTTGACTATATGGATATAACTATTGTTGACTATATATATATATCATTACTGTTGACTATATAGATATCACTACTGTTGACTATATTGATATCACTATGGATATCACTACTGTTGACTATATTGATATCACTACTGTTGACTATATGGATATCACTACTGTTGACTATATCGATATCACTACTGTTGACTATATAGATATCACTACTGTTGACTATATGGATATCACTACTGTTGTCTATATGGACATCACTATGGATATCACTACTGTTGACTATATGGATATCACTACTGTTGACTATATGAATATCACAACTATATGGATATGACTATGGATATCACAACTATATGGATATGACTATGGATATCACCACTGTTGACTATATGGATAGCACTACTGTTGTCTATATGGACATCAATATGGATATCACTACTGTTGACTATATTGATATCACTACTGTTGACTATATAGATATCACTACTGTTGACTATCTAGATATCACTACTGTTGATTATCTAGATATCACTACTGTTGACTATATGGATATCACTACTGTTGACTATATGGATATCACTACTGTTGACTATATAGATATCACTACTGTTGACTATATAGATATCACTACTGTTGACTATATGGATATCACTACTGTTGTCTATATGGACATGCCTATGGATATCACTACTGTTGACTATATGGATATCACTACTGTTGACTATATGAATATCACAACTATATGGATATGACTATGGATATCACCACTGTTGACTATATGGATAGCACTACTGTTGTCTATATGGACATCAATATGGATATCACTACTGTTGACTATATTGATATCACTACTGTTGACTATATAGATATCACTACTGTTGACTATCTAGATATCACTACTGTTGATTATCTAGATATCACTACTGTTGACTATATGGATATCACTACTGTTCACTATATGGATATCACTACTGTTGACTATATAGATACCACTACTGTTGACTATATATATATCACTACTGTTGACTATATGGATATCATTACTGTTGACTATATGGATATAACTATTGTTGACTATATATATATATCATTACTGTTGACTATATAGATATCACTACTGTTGACTATATTGATATCACTATGGATATCACTACTGTTGACTATATTGATATCACTACTGTTGACTATATGGATATCACTACTGTTGACTATATCGATATCACTACTGTTGACTATATAGATATCACTACTGTTGACTATATGGATATCACTACTGTTGTCTATATGGACATCACTATGGATATCACTACTGTTGACTATATGGATATCACTACTGTTGACTATATGAATATCACAACTATATGGATATGACTATGGATATCACAACTATATGGATATGACTATGGATATCACCACTGTTGACTATATGGATAGCACTACTGTTGTCTATATGGACATCAATATGGATATCACTACTGTTGACTATATTGATATCACTACTGTTGACTATATAGATATCACTACTGTTGACTATCTAGATATCACTACTGTTGATTATCTAGATATCACTACTGTTGACTATATGGATATCACTACTGTTGACTATATGGATATCACTACTGTTGACTATATAGATACCACTACTGTTGACTATATATATATATATATCACTACTGTTGACTATATGGATATCACCACTGTTGACTATATGGATAGAAATACTGTTGACTATATGGATATCACTACTATATGGATATCACTACTGTTGACTATATGGATATCACCACCGTTGTCTATATGGGTAGCACTACTGTTGACTATATAGATATCACAACTGTTGTCTATATGGATATCACTACTGTTGACTATATGGATATCACTATGGATATCAATACTGTTGTATATATGGATATCAATACTGTTGTATATATGGATATCACTATATGGATATCACTACTATATAGATATCACTTCTGTTGACTATGTGGATATCACTACTGTTGAATATATGGATATCACTACTGTTGAATATATGGATATCACTACTGTTGTCTATATGGATATCACTACTATATGGATATGACTATGGATATCACTACTGTTGACTATATGGATATCACTATGGATATCACTACTGTTGACTATATGGATATCACTACTGTTGAATATATGGGTATCACTACTGTTGTCTATATGGATATCACTACTGTTGACTATATGGATATCACTATGGATATCACTACTGTTGTCTATATGGATATCACTACTATATGGATATGACTATGGATATCGCTACTGTTGACTATATGGATATCACTATGGATATCACTACTGTTGTTTATATGGATATCACTACTGTTGACTATATAGATATCACTACTGTTGACTTTATGGATATCACTACTGTTGACTATATGGATATCACTATGGATATCACTACTGTTGACTATATGGATATCACTACTGTTGAATATATAGGTATCACTACTGTTGTCTATATGGATATCACTACTGTTGACTATATGGATATCACTATGGATATCACTACTGTTGTCTATATGGATATCACTACTATATGGATATGACTATGGATATCGCTACTGTTGACTATATGGATATCACTATGGATATCACTACTGTTGTTTATATGGATATCACTACTGTTGACTTTATGGATATCACTACTGTTGACTATATGG
>NW_022261983.1:18184061-18191561 GCF_002021735.2 Oncorhynchus kisutch
TGTAGTGTAGGATAGTATATGGTCGTACAGTGTAGTGTAGGATAGTGTAGGGTATTACAGTGTAGTGTAGGATAGTATAGGGTATTACAGTGTAGTGTAGTGTAGGATAGTATAGGGTATTACAGTGTAGTGTAGTGTAGGATAGTATAGGGTATTACAGTGTAGTGTAGTGTAGGATAGTGTAGGGTATTACAGTGTAGTGTAGGATAGTATAGGGTATTACAGTGTAGTGTAGTGTAGTGTAGGGTATTACAGTGTAGTGTAGGATAGTGTAGGGTATTACAGTGTAGTGTAGGATAGTATAGGGTATTACAGTGTAGTGTAGGATAGTATAGGGTATTACAGTGTAGTGTAGGATAGTATAGGGTATTACAGTGTAGTGTAGGATAGTATAGGGTATTACAGTATAGTGTAGGATAGTATAGGGTATTACAGTATAGTGTAGGATAGTGTAGTGTAGGGTATTACAGTGTAGTGTAGGATAGTATAAGGTAGTACAGTGTAGTGTAGGATAGTATAGGGTATTACAGTGTAGTGTAGTACAGGGTATTACAGTGTAGTGTAGGATAGTATAAGGTATTACAGTGTAGTGTAGGATAGTGTAGGGTATTACAGTGTAGTGTAGGATAGTGTAGTGTAGTATGGTGTAGTGTAGTGTAGGATAGTATATGGTCGTACAGTGTAGTGTAGGATAGTGTAGGGTATTACAGTGTAGTGTAGGATAGTGTAGTGTAGTATAGTGTAGTGTAGTGTAGGATAGTATATGGTCATACAGTGTATTGTAGTGTAGGGTAGTGTAGTGTAGGATAGTATAGGGTATTACAGTGTAGGGTAGTGTAGGGTAGTGTAGGGTAGTGTAGCATAGTGTAGTGTAGCGTAGTGTAGGATAGTATAGGGTATTACAGTGTAGTGTAGTATAGTGTAGTGTAGGGTAGTGTAGGGTAGTGTAGTGTAGGATGGTGTAGTGTAGGGTAGTGTAGTGTAGGGTAGTGTAGGGTAGTGTAGTATAGGGTAGTATAGGGTAGTGTAGTGTAGTATAGTGTAGTATAGGGTAGTATAGGGTAGTGTAGTGTAGTATAGTGTAGTATAGGGTAGTGTAGTGCCGGGTAGTGTAGGGTAGTATAGGGTAGGGTAGTGTAGGGTAGTGTAGTGTAGTGTAGGGTAGTGTAGTGTAGTGTAGGGTAGTGTAGTGTAGGGTAGGATGGTGTAGGGTAGGGTAGGGTAGTGTAGGGTAGGGTAGGGTAGGGTAGTGTAGTGTAGTGTAGGGTAGGGTAGTGTAGTGTAGGGTAGTGTAGTGTAGGGTAGGGCAGTGTAGTGTAGGGTAGTGTAGTGTAGTGTAGGGTAGGGTAGTGTAGGGTAGGGTAGTGTAGTGTAGGGTAGTGTAGGGTGGTGTAGTGTAGTGTAGGGTAGGATAGGGTAGGGTAGGGTAGGGTAGTGTAGTTTAGTGTAGGGTAGTGTAGGGTAGTGTAGTGTAGGGTAGTATAGGGTAGTTTAGTATAGTGTAGTGTATGGTAGTGTGGTGTGGTGGTCGTGTAGTATAGTGTAGTGTAGGGTAGTGTAGTGTGTTGTAGTGTAGTATAGGGTAGTGTAGGGTAGTGTAGTATAGTGTAGTGTAGGGTAGTGTAGTGTAGGGTAGTGTAGTGTAGGGTAGTGTAGGGTAGTGTAGTGTAGTATAGTGTAGTGTAGGTTAGTGTAGTGTAGGGTAGTGTAGTATAGGGTAGTGTAGTATACTGTAGTGTAGGGTAGTGTAGTGTATGGTAGGGTACGGTACGGTAGTGTAGTGTAGGGTAGTGTAGGGTAGTGTAGTGTATGGTAGGGTAGGGTACGGTACGGTAGTGTAGTGTAGGGTAGTGTAGTGTAGTGTAGGGTAGGGTAGGGTAGTGTATTGTAGGGTAGTGTAGGGTAGGGTAGTGTGGGGTAGTGTAGTGTAGGGTAGGGTAGTGTAGTGTAAGGCATGGTAGTGTAGTGTAAGGTAGTGTAGGGTAGTGTAGTGTAGGGTAGCGTAGGATAGTGTAGGGTAGGCTAGGGTAGTGTAGGGTAGGGTAGGGTAGGGTAGTGTAGGGTAGTGTAGTGTATGGTAGTGTAGTGTAGGGTAGTATAGGGTAGTTTAGTATAGTGTAGTGTAGGGTAGTGTAGTGTGCTGTAGTGTAGTATAGGGTAGTATAGTGTAGTGTAGGGTAGTGTAGGGTAGGGTAGTGTAGTGTAGTGTAGTATAGTGTAGTGTAGGGTAGTGTAGTGTAGTATAGTGTAGTGTAGGGTAGTATAGTGTAGTGTATGGTAGGGTAGGGTACGGTACGGTAGTGTAGTGTAGGGTAGTTTAGTATAGTGTAGTGTAGTATAGTGGTAGTGTAGGGTAATGTAGTGTATGGTAGGGTACGGTACGGTAGTGTAGTGTAGGGTAGTGTAGGGTAGTGTAGTGTATGGTAGGGTAGGGTACGGTAGTGTAGTATAGTGTAGTGTAGGGTAGTGTAGTATAGTGTAGCGTAGTATAGTGTAGTGTAGGGTAGTGTAGGTGAGGGTAGTGTAGGGTAGTGTAGGGTAGTGTAGTATAGTGTAGTGTAGGGTAGGGTAAGGTACGGTAGTGTAGTGTATTGTAGTGTAGTATAGTGTAGGGTAGTGTAGTGTAGGGTAGTGTAGGGTAGTGTCGTGTAGTATAGGGTACTGTAGGGTAGTGTAGTATATGGTAGTTTAGTATATGGTAGTGTAGTGTAGGGTAGTGTAGGGTAGCGTAGTGTATGGTAGGGTACGGTGCGGTAGTGTAGTGTAGTGTAGTGTAGTGTAGGGTAGTGTAGTATAGTGTAGTGTAGTATAGTGTAGTGTAGGGTAGTGTAGTGTAGTGTATGGTAGGGTACGGTACGGTAGTGTAGTGTAGGGTAGTGTAGTGTAGTGTATGGTAGGGTAGGGTAGGGTAGGGTAGGGTACGGTAGTGTAGTGTAGTGTAGTGTAGTATAGTGTAGTGTAGGGTAGTGTAGTATAGTGTAGCGTAGTATAGTGTAGTGTAGTGTAGTGTAGTGTAGGGTAGTGTAGGGTAGGGTAGTGTAGGGTAGTGTAGGGTAGTGTAGGGTAGTGTAGTGTAGTATAGTGTAGTGTAGGGTAGGGTAGGGTAAGGTACGGTAGTGTAGTGTATTGTAGTGTAGTATAGTGTAGGGTAGTGGAGTGTAGTGTAGTGTAGTGTAGGGTAGGGTAGTGTAGTGTAGTATAGGGTAGTGTAGGGTTGTTTAGTATATGGTAGTGTAGTATATGGTAGTGTAGTGTAGGGTAGTGTAGGGTAGCGTAGTGTATGGTAGGGTACGGTGCGGTAGTGTAGTGTAGGGTAGTGTAGGGTATTGTAGTGTATGGTAGGGTAGGGTAGTGTAGTGTAGTGTAGTGTAGTATAGTGTAGTGTAGGGTAGTGTAGTATAGTGTAGTGTAGTATAGTATAGTGTAGTGTAGTGTAGTGTAGGGTAGGGTAGTGTAGGGTCGTGTAGGGTAGTGTAGTGTAGTATAGTGTAGTGTAGGGTAGGGTAAGGTACGGTAGTGTAGTGTATTGTAGTGTAGTATAGTGTAGGGTAGTGTAGGGTAGTGTAGTGTAGTATAGGGTAGTGTAGGGTAGTGTAGTATATGGTAGTGTAGTATATGGTAGTGTAGTGTAGGGTAGTGTAGTATATGGTAGTGTAGAGTAGGGTAGTGTAGTGTAGTGTAGGGTAGTGTAGGGTAGTGTAGTATATGGTAGTGTAGTGTAGTGTAGGGTAGAGTAGTGTAGTGTAGTATAGGGTAGTGTAGGGTAGGGTAGTGTGGTGTAGTGTAGGGTAGTGTAATATAGGGTAGTGTTGTGTAGTATAGTGTAGTATATGGTAGTGTAGTGTAGGGTAGTGCAGTGTAGTATGGGGTAGTGTAGTGTATTATAGTGTAGTGTAGGGTTGTATAGGGTAGCGTAGGGTAGTGTAGTATGGTGTAGATTTGTGTATTGTGATGTAGGGTAGTGTAGGGTAGAGTAGTTTAGTATGGTGTAGATTAGTGTAGTGTGATGTAGGGTAGTGCAGGGTAGTGTAGTATAGGGTAGTGTAGTGTAGTATAGTATGGGGTAGTGTAGTGTATTATAGTGTAGTGTTGTATAGGGTAGTGTAGGGTAGTGTAAGGTAGTGTATTATAGTGTAGGGTAGTGTAGTATAGTGTAGTGTAGTATAGTATAGTGTAGTGTAGTATAGTATGGGGTAGTGTAGGGTAGTGTAAGGTAGTGTATTATAGTGTAAGGTAGTGTATTATAGTGTAGTGTTGTATAGGGTAGTGTAGGGTAGTGTAAGGTAGTGTATTATAGTGTAGTATAGTATGGGGTAGTGTAGGGTAGTGTAAGGTAGTGTATTATAGTGTAAGGTAGTGTATTATAGTGTAAGGTAGTGTATTATAGTGTAGTGTTGTATAGGGTAGTGTAGGGTAGTGTAAGGTAGTGTATTATAGTGTAGGGTAGTGTAGTATAGTGTAGTGTAGTATAGTATAGTGTAGTGTAGTATAGTATGGGGTAGTGTAGGGTAGTGTAAGGTAGTGTATTATAGTGTAGTGTTGTATAGGGTAGTGTAGGGTAGTGTAAGGTAGTGTATTATAGTGTAAGGTAGTGTATTATAGTGTAGGGTAGTGTAGTATAGTGTAGTGTAGTATAGTATGGGGTAGTGTAGTGTATTATAGGGTAGTGTAGGGTTGTATAGGGTAGTGTAGGGTAGTATAGTGTAGTATATGGTAGTGTAGTGTAGTGTAGTATAGTGTAGTGTAGTATAGTATGGGGTAGTGTAGGGTAGTGTAGGGTAGTGTAGGGTAGTGTAGTGTAAGGTAGTGTAGTATATGGTAGTGTAGTGTAGGGCAGTGTAGTATATGGTAGTGTAGTGTAGGGTAGTGTAGTATGGTGTGGTGTAGTGTGTAAAGAAGCCTGTACAGAATAAAACATGCATCCTGTTTGCAACAAGGCACTACAGTAACCCTGCAGAAACATGAAGCTTGTGTCCTGAATACAAAGCGTTATGTTTGGGATAAATCCAACACATCGCTGACTACCACTGGGTCTAGTTGTCATCGGTAAAGGTGTTTTTTAGGACAAAAATAAACAGAATAGAGCTCAGCACAGACAAACTCCTAGAGGAAAACCTGGTTCAGTCTGCTTTCCACCAGACACTGGGAGATGAATTCACCTTTCAGCAGGAAAATAACCTAAAACACCAAGACCAAACTTACACTGGGGCTGATTACCAAGAAGACAGTGAGGATAACCTGGGAGATGAATTCACCTTTCAGCAGGACAATAACCTAAAACACCAAGGCCAAATCTACACTGGAGTTGCACTTGAAAATCTACTTGAAAATCGATCTATCAATACTTGAAAATCTATTGCAATACTTGAAAATGGCTGTTGAGCAACGATCAATAACCAACAGAGCTTGAAGACTTGAAGATATTTAAAGAGAATAATTTGTAAATATTGTACAATCCAGGTGTGGAAAGCTCTTAGAGACTCAGTCAGAAAGAATCCCAGCTCACAGACTCACAGCTGTAATGACTCTTAGAGACTTACCCAGAGACTCACAGCTGTAATCACTCTTAGAGACTTACCCAGAAAGACTCACAGCTGTAATCACTCTTAGAGACTCACCCAGAGACTCACAGCTGTAATCACTCTTAGAGACTTACCCAGAAAGACTCACAGCTGTAATGACTCTTAGAGACTTACCCAGAAAGACTCACAGCTGTAATCACTCTTAGAGACTCACCCAGAGACTCACAGCTGTAATCACTCTTAGAGACTTACCCAGAAAGACTCATAGCTGTAATCAGTCTCAGAGACTTACCCAGAGACTCACAGCTGTAATGACTCTTAGAGACTTACCCAGGAAAAGTCGCAGTTAATAAAAGTGAAATAAAATCATAGAAATTCAATAAAATTTTTATGTTTGTAATAATCGAACCGAAACAACCCGACCTCAAAAAAAAACCTATTCACTCAGCACAAGTGTGTGTCAGAGTGTGTGAGTACACACACACACACACACACACACACACACACACAGAGACACGCACACGCACAACACACACACACCTATTTCCATCGTCCCCACCCAACCAGTAGAATAATCACAGCTCTCTTCTTGCAATGCCTCCTGGGAAAAGCAGGCGGAGAGTATTTCAGGAAGTCTTTGAGAAGCAGACTCACCGGGGACTGTGTGTGTGTGTGTGTGTCTCTGTGTGAATGTGTGTGTGTGTGTGTGTGTGTGTGTGTGTGTGTGTGTGGTGTGTGTGTGTGTGTGTGTGTGTGTGTGTGTGTGTGTGTGTGTGTGTGTGTGTGTGTTGTATGTATATAGGACACGGAGATGATAGGTGGACAGTTATATTAAGATATTACACTGCACTCAGTCAGTCTTATATATATATATATATATATATAAGTGTTAAAACCTCCTAATCATGCCCAGAGGGGATCTTCATTCAGTACATAACATCTCTGTTCACACTACACCAGACGGGCATCAGATGGCTGTCATTTGGGACGAAGCTTAGGTTCACTACACTAGGGTTGGAGTGACCTGGAAGGGTTTAGAGTCACTACAGTAGGGTTGGAGTGACCTGGAAGGGTTTAGAGTCACTACACTAGGGTTGAGTGACTTGGTAGGGTTTAGAGTCACTACAGTAGGGGTTGGAGTGACCTGGTAGGGTTTAGAGTCACTACAGTAGGGGTTGGAGTGACCTGGTAGGGTTTAGAGTCACTACAGTAGGGTTTAGAGTCACTACAGTAGGGGGTTGAGTGACTTGGTAGGGTTTAGAGTCACTACACTAGGGTTGAGTGACTTGGTAGGGTTTAGAGTCACTACAGTAGGGTTGGAGTGACTTGGTAGGGTTTAGAGTCACTACAGTAGGGGTTTGAGTGACTTGGTAGGGTTTAGAGTCACTACAGTAGGGGTTGGAGTGACTTGGTAGGGTTTAGAGTCACTACAGTAGGGTTGGAGTGACTTGGTAGGGTTTAGAGTCACTACAGTAGGGGTTGGAGTGACTTGGTAGGGTTTAGAGTCACTACAGTAGGGGTTGGAGTGACTTGGTAGGGTTTAGAGTCACTACAGTAGGGTTGGAGTGACTTGGTAGGGTTTAGAGTCACTACAGTAGGGTTGGAGTGACTTGGTAGGGTTTAGAGTCACTACAGTAGGGGTTTGAGTGACTTGGTAGGGTTTAGAGTCACTACAGTAGGGTTTGTACTCTCCCCATCCCGCCTCTCTCTCTCTCTCTCACCTCCTCTCCTCACCCTGCCTCTCTCCCCTCCTCCCCGCTCTCTCTGTCTCCCATTTTCTCTCTCCCCTTCTCTCTCTCCCCTTCTCTCTCTCCCCGCCTCTCTCTCCCCGCTCTCTCTGTCTCCCCTCCTCCCCACCTCTCTGTCCCCCCTCTCTCTCTCGCCCTCAGGCATCTCATCATTACTCCTCTAATGATTTGTTGCTCCTCTCTTCATTTCCTTATCTTCTGTCTCCCCCTCTCTCTGTCTCTCCCTCTCT
>NW_022261983.1:18194061-18196561 GCF_002021735.2 Oncorhynchus kisutch
TAGCTAGCGTTGGTAATGTCTGACACATCCATGGTATGTTAGCTAGCGTTGGTAATGTCTGACACATCCATGGTATGTTAGCTAGCGTTGGTGATGTCTAACACATCCACGGTATGTTAGCTAGCGTTGGTAATGTCTAACACATCCATGGTATGTTAGCTAGCGTTGGTAATGTCTAACACATCCATGGTATGTTAGCTAGCGTTGGTAATGTCTAACACATCCATGGTATGTTAGCTAGCGTTGGTAATGTCTGACACATCCATGGTATGTTAGCTAGCGTTGGTAATGTCTAACACATCCATGGTATGTTAGCTAGCGTTGGTAATGTCTAACACATCCATGGTATATTAGCTAGCGTTGGTAATGTCTAACACATCCATGGTATATTAGCTAGCGTTGTGTAGGCTTCGCAGTGTAGGCTTCCCAGTGTAGGCTTCTTAGTGATAGCTTCCCTGTGTAGGCTTCCTAGTGTAGACTTCCTATTGTAGGCTTCCCAGTGTAGGCATCACAGTGTAGGCTTGCCAGTGTAGGCTTCCCAGTGTAGGCTTCCAAGTGTATTCTTCCTAGTGACGGCTTCCCAGTGTAGGCTTCCAAGTGTATTCTTCCCAGTGTAGGCTTCCTAGTGTAGGCTTGCAAGTGTAGGGTTCCCAGTGTAGGGTTCCCAGTGTAGGCTTCCTAGTGTAGGCTTCCTAGTGACGACTTCCTACTGTAGGCTTCCTAGTTTAGGCTTCCCAGTGTACGGCTGGAGTTAGTAATCAGACAGATGATGGCTGACAACTGAATCTGTCACTATCTCCATCTAGCCTGGGGGACATGGTGGGACCAGACTGATGTGTTTCTGATGGGGACAACTGAATCTGTCTCTATCTGTCTCCATCTAGCCTGGGGGACATGGTGGGACCAGACTGATGTGTCTCTGATGGGGACAACTGAATCTGTCTCTATCTGTCTCCATCTAGCCTGGGGGACATGGTGGGACCAGACTGATGTGTCTCTGATGGGGACATATAGACAAGGAAGCATGATGGGACAGGACAAGATGGGATAGGATGGGACAGGACAGGATGGGACAGGACAGGATGGGTCAGGACAGGACAGGATGGGACAGGACAGGATGGGACAGGACAGGATGGGACAGGACAGGATGGGATAGGATGGGATAGGATAGGATGGGATAGGATGGGATAGGATGGGACAGGACAGGACAGGATGGGACAGGACAGGATAGGATGGAACAGGACAGGATGGGACATGACAGGATGGGACAGGACGGGACAGGATGGGACAGGACAGGATGGGACAGGACAGGAGGGGACAGGATGGGACAGGACAGGACGGGATAGGATGGGATAGGATAGGATGGGATAGGATGGGATAGGATGGGACAGGACAGGACAGGATGGGACAGGACAGGATAGGATGGAACAGGACAGGATGGGACATGACAGGATGGGACAGGACAAGATAGGATGGGACAGGACAGGATGGGACAGGACAGGATGGGACAGGATGGAACAGGACATGATGGGACAGGATGGGACAGGACTGGATGGGACAGGACAGGATAGGATGGGACAGGACAGGATGGGACAGGACAGGATGGGACAGGATGGGACAGGACTGGATGGGACAGGACAGGATAGGACTGGATGGGACAGGACAGGATGGGACAGGACAGGATGGGACAGGATGGGACAGGACAGGATGGGATGGGAAAGGATGGGATGGGACAGGCAGAAAGAGAAATAAAGACAGGGAAGTAGGAGTTCATCAAAATTGGATTTGTTTTCTAATTCTTTGTGGATTTGTGTAATCTGAGGGAAATATGTCTCTCTAATATGGTCATACATTGGGCAGGAGGTTAGGAAGTGCAGCTCAGTTTCCACCTCATTTTGTGGGCTGTGAGCACATAGCCTGTCTTCTCTTGAGAGCCATGTCTGTCTACGGCGGCCTTTCTCAATAGCAAGGCTAAGCTCACTGAGTCTGTACATAGTCACAGCTTTCCTTAAGATTGGGTCAGTCACAGTGGTCAGGTATTCTGCCGCTGTGTACTCTCTGTTTAGGGCCAAATAGCATTCTAGTTTGCTCTGTTTTTTTTCTCTCTCTCTCTGTTGCTCCTTCCTTTGTCGTTCAGTGGTGTGTGTGTGTGTGGTGACTGTGGCTGGCTGACCACTGATCGGCTGGGTGACCAAATCTTATTTCATCCTCGTTAGCTGCAACAGGCTAATTGGACTGAAGCCTGAGGGCTGGGGAGGAAAGGGGGAGGAGGGGTAAGGAGATGGGAGGAGGGGGGGTGAGGAGGGGTAAAGGACTGCTCATTACATGATTCCAAGATTCTCAGTACAGGAGTGGCTGAGAGGGTTAGTTTCACTGACTTGATGCCCTTCCACTTTCTTCCTAACTGGGCCAAGAGAGAGGGTAGAGAGAGAGGGTAGAGAGAGAGAGAGAGGGTAGAGAGAGAGGGTAGAGAGAGAGGGTAGAGAGAGAGGGAGGGCAG
>NW_022261983.1:18201561-18216561 GCF_002021735.2 Oncorhynchus kisutch
GAGATACACGAGAGAGAGAGTTTAAATTGAATTCAGAGAGAAGGAGAGAAGAAGAGAGAGAGTTGAATCGAATATTCAGAGAGAGAGAAGAGAGGAGAGAGAGAGGAGAGTTGAATCGAATTTGGGAGAGAGAGAGAGAGAAGAGAGAGAAGAGAGAGAGAGATTGAATCGAATTCAGAGAGAGAGCGGAGAAGAGAGAGAGAGAGAGTTGAAATCGAATTCAGAGAGAGAGAGGAGAGAGAGAGAGAGAAAGTTGAATCGAATTCAGAGAGAGAGAGATACGAGAGAGAGAGAGTTGAATCGAATTCAGAGAGAGAGAGAGAGAGAGAGGAGAGAGAGAGAGATACAGAGAGAGAGAGTTGAACGAATTCAGAGAGAGAGAGATACAGAGAGAGGATTTGAATCGAATTCAGAGAGAGAGAGAGAGAGAGAGAGAGAGAGTTGAAACGAATTCAGAGAGAGATAGACTGAGGGGAAAAACTTGGCATAGAAATGTTAAGGCCCTTCTTCCCTTCTTGCAGCTTGCTGCCGCTGATGTTTTAGGGCCAAGTATGTATAGTTTTTGTAGAATCCGAAGTCAAATGTCTACTGTTTGTTGATGATCTGGTGCTTCTGTCCCCAACCAAGGAGGGCCTACAGCAGCACCTAGATCTGTCCCCAACCAAGGAGGGCCTACAGCAGCACCTAGATCTGTCCCCAACCAAGGAGGGCCTACAGCAGCACCTAGATCTGTCCCCAACCAAGGAGGGCCTACAGCAGCACCTAGATCTGTCCCCAACCAAGGAGGGCCTACATCAGCACCTAGATCTGTCCCCAACCAAGGAGGGCCTACAGCAGCACCTAGATCTGTCCCCAACCAAGGAGGTCACCTAGATCTGTCCCCAACCAAGGAGGGCACCTAGATCTGTCCCCACCAAGGAGGGCCTACAGCAGCACCTAGATCTGTCCCCAACCAAGGAGGGCCTACGCAGCACCTAGATCTGTCCCCAACCAAGGAGGGCCTACAGCAGCACCTAGATCTGTCCCCAACCAAGGAGGGCCTACAGCAGCACCTAGATCTGTCCCCCAACCAAGGAGGGCCTACAGCAGCACCTAGATCTGTCCCCAACCAAGGAGGGCACCTAGATCTGTCCCCAACCAAGGAGGGCACCTAGATCTGTCCCCAACCAAGGAGGGCCTACAGCAGCAACACCTAGATCTGTCCCCAACCAAGGAGGGCCTACAGCAGCACCTAGATCTGTCCCCAACCAAGGAGGGCCTACAGCAGCACCTAGATCTTCTGCACAGATTCTGTCAGACCTGGGCCCTGACAGTAAATCTCAGTAAGACCAAAATAATGGTGTTCCAAAAAAGGTCCAGTCGCCAGGACCAGAAATACAAATTCCATCTAGACACTGTTGCCCTAGAGCACACAAAAACTATACATACCTTGGCCTAAACATCAGCGCCACAGGTAACTTCCACAAAGCTGTGAACGATCTGAGAGACAAGGCAAGAAGGGCATTCTATGCCATCAAAAGAAACATAAAATTCAACATACCAATTAGGATCTGGCTAAAAATACTTGAATCAGTCATAGAGCCCATTACCCTTTACGGTTGTGAGGCCTGGGGTCCGCTCATCAACCAAGACTTCACAAAATGGGACAAACACCAAATTGAGACTCTGCAAGCAGAATTCTGCAAAACGTGTACAACGTAGAACACCAAATAATGCATGCAGAGCAGAATTAAGCCGACACCCCACTAATTATCAAAATCCAGAAAAGAGCTGTTAAATTCTACAACCACCTAAAAGGAAGCGATTCCCAAACCTTCCATAACAAACCCATCACCTACAGAGAGATGACCTGGAGAAGAGTCCCTTAAGCAAGCTGGTCCTGGGGCTCTGTTCACAAACACAAACACACCCCAGAGAGCCCCAGGACAGCAGCACAATTAGACCCAACCAAATCATGAGAAACAAAAAGATAATTACTTGACACATTGGAAAGAATGAACAAAAAAACAGAGCAACTAAATGCTATTTGCCCTACACAGAGAGTACACAGCGGCAGATACCTGACCACTGTGACTGACCCTACACAGAGTACACAGTGGCAGAATACCTGACCACTGTGACTGACCCAAAATTAAGGAAAGCTTTGACTATGTACAGACTTAGTGAGCATAGCCTTGCTATTGAGAAAGGCTGCCGACAGACCTGGCTCTCAGGAGAAGACATAATAACTCGAAAACAACCCAATTTGGATAAATTCCCATATCTACTGGGTGAAATTCCACAGTGTGCCATCACAGCAGCAATATTTGTGACCTGTTGCCACGAGTAAATATTATCTACCTCACTTGCTCTAGCAATGTAACACGTTTCCCATGCCAATAAAGCCCCTTGAATTGAATTGAATTGAGAGAGGGGGGGGGGGGTCTGAGGAAGAGAGAGATAAAGAGAGAGAGAGGAGAGGAGGAGAGAGAGGAGGGGGAGAGGGAGAGGGAGACAGAGAGAGACAGAGAGAGAGAGAGAGAGAGAGAGAGAGACAGAGAGAGAGACAGAGAGAGACAGAGAGAGGGAGAGACAGAGAGAGGGAGAGACAGAAAGAAGGAGAGAGAGAGAGAGAGAGAGAGAAGGGGGAGAGGGAGAGACAGAAGAGACAGAGAGAGAGAGAGAGAGAGAGAAGAGAGAGAGAGAGAGAGACAGACAGACAGAGAGAGAGAGAGAGAGAGAGAGAGAGAGAGAGGTATAAAGTAAGAAATGGAGAGGTGGGGATGAGAGTATGGGGAGAAGGGGATCGGAGACGGACGGAGGAGAGAGAGAGAGGGCAGGGAAGGGAAGGGAAGGATGAAAGTAGATGTGGAGACTGGGGGAGCGAGGGAGCAGGGAGAGAGAGATGAAAAGGAATGAGAGGGAGGGAGGGATGAACGGAGAGAGGAAGGAGAGTAGAGGAGAGTTTAGTTTAATAAGTGGGACACTGCAGCAGTGTGACACATCAGCATTCTGGGAGCGTCAGAGAGTTGCAAGCACACAAATACACACAGCACAAAGCTACACACACAGCTAAACACACACACACATATGTACATACACAAACACACACACAGGGCAGAACACAGCTACATACACAGAGAACATGTTGACACAGAGCAGGGAAATCGAGATATACACACCTACAGGATACAACATAATACCAGAACCGCCTACCCGCTACCCCTACCAACTAACCCCTACCCCCTACCCCCCTACCAACTAACCCCTACCCCCCTACCCCCTACAACTAACCCCTACCACCCCCTACCAACTACCCCCTACCCCCTACCAACTAACCCTACCCCCTACCACCCCGCCTACCCCCTACCCCCTACCAACTAACCCTACTCCCTACCCCCCTACCAACTAACCCTACCCCTACCCCCTACCAACTAACCACCCTACCCCCTACCCCCTACCCCCTACCAACTAACCCCTACCCCCTACCCCCTACCAACTAACCCCTACCCCCTACCACTAACCCTACCCCCTACCGTCTTACCGTCTACCCCCTACAGTCTAACCCTACCCCCTACCCCCTACAGTCTACCCCTACCCCCTACCCCCTACCGCTACCCCCTACCCCCTACTACCGTCTACCCCCTACAGTCTACCCCTACACCCCCTACCCCCTACCGTCTACCCCCTAACCCTACCCCCCTACCGTCTACCCCCTACACCCACCCCTACCCCCTACCCCCTAACCCTACCCCTACCCCCTACCCCCTACCGTGTACCCCCTACCGTCTACCGTCCACCCCCTACAGTCTACCCCCTACCGTCTACCCCCTACAGTCTAAACCCCTACCCCCTTACCCCCTACAGTCTACCCCCTACAGTCTACCCCCTACCCCCTACTGCCTACCCCCTACAGTCTACCCCCCCCTACCGTCTACCCCCTACCGTCTACCCCTTACCCCCTACCGTGTACCCCCTACCGTCTACCCCTACCCCTTACAGTCTACCCCTACCCCCTACCCATACCCCCTACCGTCTACCCCCTACCATCTACCCCCTAACGCCTACCGCCTACCCCTACAGTCTACCCCCTACAGTCACCCCCTACCGTCTACCCCCCCCTACCCCCTACAGTCTACCCCCTATAGTCTACCCCCTACCCCCCTACTGCCTACCCCCTACAGTCTACCCCTGCCCCCTACCCATACCCCCTACCGTCTACCCCCTACCGTCTACCCCCCCCTACCCCCCCCACCTAATACCGCCTACCCCCTACCGTCTACCGTCTACCCCTACATCTACCCCTACAGTCTACCCCTACCGTCTACCCCCTACCCCTACAGTCTACCCCTACCCCCCTACCCCCTACAGTCTACCCCCTACAGTCTACCCCCTACCCCTACCACCCCCCCTACTGCCTACCCCCTACAGTCTACCCCCCTACCGACTACCGACTACCGTCCTACCCCCTACCCCCTACCCCCTACCCCCTACAGTCTACCTACCCCCACAGTCTACCCCCTACCGTCTACCCCCTACCTCTATCCCCCTACCGTCTACCCCCTACCCCCTACAGTCTACCCCCTACCCCCTACTGCCTACCCCTACAGTCTAAAGTCTACCCCCTAACCCGACTACCTCCTACCATCTACCCCGTACCCCCCCCTACCCCTAATACCCCCTACCGTCTACCCCCTACCCCTACCGTCTACCCCCTACAGTCTACCCTTACAGTCTACCCCTACAGTCTACCCCCTACAGTCTACCCCCTACAGTCTACCCCCTACTGCCTACCCCTACAGTCTATACCCCCTACCGCCTACCCCCTACCGCCTACCCCCTACCGCCTATCCCCTACCNAACATCCTCTTCATCTTACATTTTGTAATTTTTATTAGTGTATTAGTTGTTATTTCTTACATCATCAGCCGAACTCCTCCTTTCATTATTACAGACAGACAGAAATAACTTTGGGATATCAGAGGTGACACACCTGTATTTCCACCAGAAATACGACATTCTGAATTGATCCTTTGTTAGTACGCCCCCAAGGAAATTTCCACTTATCCCAGAGACCTCCCACCGGCAGAGAAGAGGTACCCGGATGTGAACTGTTAGTACGACTCAGAAGGCGTACACACCACCCACCGCTTCTGACTATATTACTCGCTGATGTTCAGTCCCTGGACAATAAAGTAGACGAGCTCAGGGCGAAGGATCTGCTTTTTCAGAGAGACGTCAGGGAATGTAATATACTCAGTATTAGTGGAATCATGACTGTTTCCCGTCCATACAGCCAGTGAACCCCATGAACCAAACACCTTAATTCAACACCATGAACAAACACACCTTAATTCAACACCATGAGTTGAATCGAATTCAGAGAGAGAGAGATACAGAGAGAGAGATTGAATTGAATTCAGGAGAGAGAGAGAGGAGAGAGAGTTTGAATCGAATTCAGAGAGGAGAGAGAGAGTTGAATCGAATTCAGAGAGAGAGAGAGAAGAGAGAGAGAGAGAGTTGAATCGAATTCAGAGAGAGAGAAGAGTTGAATCGAATTCAGAGAGAGAGAGAGAGAGAGAGAGAGAGAGGAGAGAGTTAATCGAATTCAGAGAGGAGAGGAGAGAGGATAGAGCGAGAGAGTTGAATCGAATTCAGAGAGAGAGAGAGAGAGAGAGAGAGAGAAAATAAGAGAGAGATGAGAGAGACAGAGGAGAGAGTTGAATTTGAATTCAGAGAGAGAGAGAGAGAGAGAGTTGAATCGAATTCAGAGAGAGAGAGGAGAGAAAGAGAGAGAGTTGAATCGAATTCAGAGAGAGAGAGAGAGAGAAGAGAGAGTTGAATCGAATTCAGAGAGAGAGATACAGAGAGAGAGAGAGTTTAATGAATTCAGAGAGAGAGAGAGAGAGAGAGAGAGTTGAATCGAATTCAGAGGAGAGAGAGAGAGAGAGGAGAGAGAGAGTTGAATCGAATTGGAGAAGAGAGAGAGAGAAGAGAGAGAGAGAGAGGAGAGTTGAATCGATTCAGAGAGAGCGAGAGAGAGAGAGAGAGAGAGTTGAATCGAATTCAGGAGAGAGAGAAGAGAGAGAGAGAGAGAAAGTTGAATCGAATTCAGAGAGAGAGAGATACAGAGAGAGAGAGAGTTGAATCGAATTCAGAGAGAGAGAGAGAGAGAGAGAGAGAGAGAGATACACAGAGAGAGAGAGTTGAATCGAATTCAGAGAGAGAGAGATACAGAGAGAGAGAGTTGAATCGAATTCAGAGAGAGAGAGAGAGAGAGAGAGAGAGAGAGTTGAAACGAATTCAGAGAGAGATAGACTGAGGGGAAAAACTTGGCATAGAAATGTTAAGGCCCTTCTTCCCTTCTTGCAGCTTGCTGCCGCTGATGTTTAGGCCAAGGTATGTATAGTTTTTTGTAGAATCCGAAGTCAAATGTCTACTGTTTGTTGATGATCTGGTGCTTCTGTCCCCAACCAAGGAGGGCCTACAGCAGCACCTAGATCTGTCCCCAACCAAGGAGGGCCTACAGCAGCACCTAGATCTGTCCCCAACCAAGGAGGGCCTACAGCAGCACCTAGATCTGTCCCCAACCAAGGAGGGCCTACAGCAGCACTAGATCTGTCCCCAACAAGGAGGGCCTACTCAGCACCTAGATCTGTCCCCAACCAAGGAGGGCCTACAGCAGCACCTAGATCTGTCCCCAACCAGGAGGTCACCTAGATCTGTCCCCAACCAAGGAGGGCACCTAGATCTGTCCCCAACCAAGGAGGGCCTACAGCAGCACCGAGATCTGTCCCCAACCAAGGAGGGGCCTACAGCAGCACCTAGATCTGTCCCCAACCAAGGAGGGCCTACAGCAGCACCTAGATCTGTCCCCAACCAAGGAGGGCCTACAGCAGCACTAGATCTGTCCCCAACCAGGAGGGCCTACAGCAGCACCTAGATCTGTCCCCAACCAAGGAGGGCACCTAGATCTGTCCCCCAACCAAGGAGGGGCACCTAGATCTGTCCCCAACCAAGGAGGCCTACAGCATCACCTAGATCTGTCCCCAACCAAGGAGGGCCTACAGCAGCACCTTAGATCTGTCCCCAACCAAGGAGGGCCTACAGCAGCACCTAGATCTTCTGCACAGATTCTGTCAGACCTGGGCCCTGACAGTAAATCTCAGTAAGACCAAAATAATGGTGTTCCAAAAAGGGTCCAGTCGCCAGGACCAGAAATACAAATTCCATCTAGACACTGTTTGCCCTAGAGCACACAAAAAACTATACATACCTTGGCCTAAACATCAGCGCCACAGGTAACTTCCCACAAAGCTGTGAACGATCTGAGAGACAAGGCAATAAGAGGGCATTCTATGCCATCAAAAAGAAACATAAAATTCAACATACCAATTAGGATCTGGCTAAAAATACTTGAATCAGTCATATAGCCATTACCCTTTACGGTTGTGAAGGCCTGGGGTCCGCTCATCAACCAAGACTTCACAAAATGGGACAAAACACCAAATTGAGACTCTGCAAGCAGAATTCTTGCAAAACGTGTACAACGTAGAACACCAAATAATGCATGCAGAGCAGAATTAAGCCGACACCCACTAATTATCAAATCCAGAAAAAGAGCTGTTAAATTCTACAACCACCTAAAAGGAAGCGATTCCCAAACCTTCCATAACAAACCCATCACCTACAGAGAGATGAACCTGGAGAAGAGTCCCTTAAGCAAGCTGGTCCTGGGGCTCTGTTCACAAACACAAACACACCCCAGAGAGCCCCAGGACAGCAGCACAATTAGACCCAACCAAATCATGAGAAAACAAAAAGATAATTACTTGACACATTGGAAAGAATGAACAAAAAAACAGAGCAAACTAGAAGCTATTTGGCCCTACACAGAGAGTACACAGCGGCAGAATACCTGACCACTGTGACTGACCCTAAACAGAGAGTACACAGTGGCAGAATACCTGACCACTGTGACTGACCCAAAATTAAGGAAAGCTTTGACTATGTACAGACTTAGTGAGCATAGCCTTGCTATTGAGAAAGGCTGCCGACAGACCTGGCTCTCAGGAGAAGACATAATAACTCGAAAACAAACCCAATTTTGATAATTCCCATATCTACTGGGTGAAATTCCACAGTGTGCCATCACAGCAGCAATATTTATGACCTGTTGCCACGAGTAAATATTATCTACCTCACTTGCTCTAGCAATGTTAACACGTTTCCCATGCCAATAAAGCCCCTTGAATTGAATTGAATTGAGAGAGGGGGGGGGGGTCTGAGGAAGAGAGAGATAAGAGAGAGAGAGAGAGAGAGAGAGAGAGAGAGGGGGGAGAGGGAGAGGGAGAGACAGAGAGAGACAGAGAGAGAGAGAGAGAGATGAGAGAGAGACAGAGAGAGAGACAGAGAGAGACAGAGAGAGGGAGAGACAGAGAGAGGGAGAGACAGAAAGAAGGAGAGAGAGAGAGAGAGAGAGAGAGAGGGGGAGAGGGAGAGACAGAGAGAGACAGAGAGAGAGAGAGAGAGAGAGAGAGAGAGAGAGAGAGAGAGACAGACAGACAGAGAGAGAGAGAGAGAGAGAGAGAGAGAGAGGTATAAAGTAAGAAATGGAGAGGTGGGGATGAGAGTATGGGGAGAAGGGGATCGGAGACGGAGGAAGAGAGAGAGGGCAGGGAAGGGAAGGGAAGGATGAAAGTAGATGTGGAGACTGGGGGAGCGAGGGAGCAGGGAGAGAGAGATGAAAAGGAATGAGAGGGAGGGAGGGATGAACGGAGAGAGGAAGGAGAGGAGAGGAGAGGTTAGTTTAATAAGTGGGACACTGCAGCAGTGTGACACATCAGCATTCTGGGAGCGTCAGAGAGTTGCAAGCACACAAATACACACAGCACAAAGCTACACACACAGCTAAACACACACACACATATGTACATACACAAACACACACACAGGGCAGAAACACAGCTACATACACAGAGAACAGTGTGGAACACAGAGCATGGAAATCGAGATATACACCTACAGGATACAACATAATACACAGACCGCCTACCCGCTACCCCCTACCAACTAACCCCTACCCCTACCCCCTACCAACTAACCCCTACCCCCCTACCCCCTACCAACTAACCCCTACCCCCTACCAACTAACCCCTACCCCCTACCAACTAACCCCTACCCCCTACCCGCCTACCCCCTACCCCCTACCAACTAACCCTACTCCCTACCCCCTACCAACTAACCCTACCCCCCTACCCCCTACCAACTAACCCCTACCCCCTACCCCCTACCCCCTACCAACTAACCCCTACCCCCTACCCCCTACCAACTAACCCCTACCCCCTACCAACTAACCCTACCCCCTACCGTCTACCGTCTACCCCCTACAGTCTACCCCTACCCCCTACCCCCTACAGTCTACCCCTACCCCCCTACCCCTACCGCCTACCCCCTACCCCCTACCGTCTACCCCTACAGTCTACCCCTACCCCCCTACCCCCTACCGTCTACCCCCTACCCCCTACCGTCTACCCCCTACCGCCTACCCCCTACCCCCTAACCCCTACCGCCTACCCCTACCCCCTACCGTGTACCCCCTACCGTCTACCGTCCACCCCCTACAGTCTACCCCCTACCGTCTACCCCCTACAGTCTACCCCCTACCCCTTACCCCCTACAGTCTACCCCCTACAGTCTACCCCCTACCCCCTACTGCCTACCCCCTACAGTCTACCCCCTACCGTCTACCCCCTACCGTCTACCCCTTACCCCCTACCGTGTACCCCCTACCGTCTACCCCTACCCCTTACAGTCTACCCCTACCCCCTACCCCATACCCCCTACCGTCTACCCCCTACCATCTACCCCCTAACGCCTACCGCCTACCCCCTACAGTCTACCCCCTACAGTCTACCCCCTACCGTCTACCCCCTACCCCCTACAGTCTACCCCCTATAGTCTACCCCCTACCCCCTACTGCCTACCCCCTACAGTCTACCCCTGCCCCCTACCCATACCCCCTACCGTCTACCCCCTACCGTCTACCCCTACCCCCTACCGCCTACCCCCTACCGTCTACCGTCTACCCCCTACAGTCTACCCCCTACAGTCTACCCCCTACCGTCTACCCCCTACCCCCTACAGTCTACCCCCTACCCCCTACCCCCTACAGTCTACCCCCTACAGTCTACCCCCTACCCCCTACCCCCTACTGCCTACCCCCTACAGTCTACCCCCTACCGACTACCGACTACCGTCTACCCCCTACCCCTACCCCCTACCCCCTACAGTCTACCCCCTACAGTCTACCCCCTACCGCCTACCCCCTACCGTCTATCCCTACAGTCTACCCCCTACCCCCTACAGTCTACCCCCTACCCCCTACTGCCTACCCCCTACAGTCTACCCCTACCGACTACCTCCTACCATCTACCCCGTACCCCCTACCCCCTACCCCCTACCGTCTACCCCCTACCCCCTACCGTCTACCCCCTACAGTCTACCCTTACAGTCTACCCCTACAGTCTACCCCCTACAGTCTACCCCCTACAGTCTACCCCCTACTGCCTACCCCTACAGTCTACCCCCTACCGCCTACCCCCTACCGCCTACCCCCTCCCGCCTATCCCCTACCGCCTACCCCCTACCGTCTACCCCCTACTGCCTACCCCCTACCCCCTACTGCCTACCCCCTACCGTCTACCCCCTACCGTCTACCCCCTACCCCCTACCCCTACTGCCTACCCCCCTACCCCCTACCGTCTACCCCCTACCCCTACTGCCTACCCCCTACCGTCTACCCCCTACTGCCTACCCCCTACCGTCTACCCCCTACCCCCTACTGCCTACCCCTACCCCCTACTGCCTACCCCCTACCCTCTACCCCCGACTGCCTACCCCCTACTGTCTACTGTCTACCGTCTACCGTCTACCCCCTACCGTCTACCGTCTACCCCCTACCGCCTACCCCTACCGCCTACCCCCTACCGCCTACCCCCTACCCCTACCCCATACCGCCTACCCCCTACCGCCTACCGTCTACCCCCTAACCTACCCCCTAACCCTAACTCCCTACCCCCTACCGTCTACCCCCTACCCCCTACCCCCTACCCCCTACCGTCTACCCCCTAACCTACCCCTAACCTACCCCCTAACCCCTATCCCCTACTGCCTACCCCCTACCACCTACCCCCTACCGTCTACCCCCTACTGCCTACCCCCTACCCCCTACTGCCTACCCCCTACCGTCTACCCCCTACCCCCTACCCCCTACTGCCTACCCCCTACCCCCTACCGTCTACCCCTACCCCCTACTGCCTACCCCCTACCGTCTACCCCCTACTGCCTACCCCCTACCGTCTACCCCCTACCCCCTACTGCCTACCCCCTACCCCCTACTGCCTACCCCTACCCTCTACCCCCGACTGCCTACCCCCTACTGTCTACTGTCTACCGTCTACCGTCTACCCCCTACCGTCTACCGTCTACCCCCTACCGCCTACCCCCTACCGCCTACCCCCTACCGCCTACCCCCTACCCCTACCCCATACCGCCTACCCCCTACCGCCTACCGTCTACCCCCTAACCTACCCCCTAACCCTAACTCCCTACCCCCTACCGTCTACCCCCTACCCCCTACCCCCTACCGTCTACCCCCTAACCTACCCCCTAACCTACCCCCTAACCCCTATCCCCTACTGCCTACCCCCTACCACCTACCCCATACAGTCTACCCCCTACCCCCTACCGCCTACCCCCTACCGTAAACCCCCTAACCCCTACCGTCTACCCCCTAACCTACCCACTAACCCCTACCCCCTACTGCCTACCCCCTACCACCTACCCCCTATCGCCAACCCCATACCGCCTAACCCCTACCCCCTACTGCCTACCACCTAACCCCTACCCCCTACTGCCTACCACCTAACCCCTACCTCCTACCCCTTACCTCCTACCCTATACCACCTAACCCCTACCCCCTACCGCCTACCGCCTACCCCATAGCTCTTACCCCCTACCCCATACCCCCTATCGCCTACCTCTTACTGCCTACCCCCTACCCCCTACCGCCTACCCCCTACCCCCTACCGCCTACCACCTACCCCCTAACCCCTACCCCCTAACCCCTACCCCCTATTGCCTACCGCCTAACCCCTACCCCCTATCCCCTAACCCCTACCCCCTAACCCCTACCCCCTATCCCCTAACCCCCTACCGCCTGACACTATGTCCTGAACACACCCCCCCACAACACATTGTCCCTAGCAACAGACCAGAAACACAGAGAGATAAATCGCTGAAACTACGTCAAACACCCCCCATACAACACATTGTCCCTAGCAACAGACCAGAAACACGTTTTAGAGCAGACTGCTCCTAATCACTGCAGTTTAGACTGCTGCTAATCACTGCAGTTTACACTGCTGCTAATCACTGCAGTTTACACAGCTGCTAATCACTGCAGTTTACACTGCTGCTAATCACTGCAGTTGAGACTGCTGCTAATCACTGCAGTTTACACTGCTGCTAATCACTGCAGTTTACACTGCTGCTAATCACTGCAGTTTAGACTGCTGCTAATCACTGTAGTTTAGACTGCTGCTAATCACTGGAGTTTAGACTGCTGCTAATCACTGCAGTTTACACTGCTGCTAATCACTGCAGTTGAGACTGCTGCTAATCACTGCAGTTTAGACCGCTGATAATCACTGCAGTTGAGACTGCTGCTAATCACTGCAGTTTACACTGCTGCTAATCACTGCAGTTGAGACTGCTGCTAATCACTGCAGTTGAGACTGCTGCTAATCACTGCAGTTTAGACTGCTGCCAATCACTGCAGTTTAGACTGCTGCTAATCACTGCAGTTGAGACTGCTGCTAATCACTGCAGTTTAGACTGCTGCTAATCACTGCAGTTGAGACTGCTGCTAATCACTGTAGTTTAGACTGCTGCTAATCACTGCAGTTGAGACTGCTGCTAATCACTGCAGTTTAGACTGCTGCTAATCACTGCAGTTTAGACTGCTGCTAATCACTGCAGTTGAGACTGCTGCTAATCACTGCAGTTTAGACTGCTGCTAATCACTGCAGTTGAGACTGCTGCTAATCACTGCAGTTTAGACTGCTGCTAATCACTGTAATTTAGACTGCTGCTAATCACTGCAGTTTACACTGCTGCTAATCACTGCAGTTTACACTGCTGCTAATCACTGCAGTTTAGACTGCTGCTAATCACTGCTAATCACTGCAGTTGAGACTGCTGCTAATCACTGCAGTTTAGACTGCTGCTAATCACTGCAGTTTACACTGCTGCTAATCACTGCAGTTTAGACTGCTGCTAATCACTGCAGTTTAGACTGCTGCTAATCACTGCAGTTGAGACTGCTGCTAATCACTGCAGTTGAGACTGCTGCTAATCACTGCAGTTTAGACTGCTGCTAATCACTGCAGTTTAGACTGCTGCTAATCACTGCAGTTTAGACTGCTGCTAATCACTGCTAATCACTGCAGTTTAGACTGCTGCTAATCACTGTAGTTTAGACTGCTGCTAATCACTGTAGTTTACACTGCTGCTAATCACTGCAGTTGAGACTGCTGCTAATCACTGCAGTTGAGACTGCTGCTAATCACTGTAGTTTAGACTGCTGCTAATCACTGCAGTTTAGACTGCTTATAATCACTGCAGTTTAGACTGCTGCTAATCACTGTAGTTTAGACTGTTGCTAATCACTGCTAATCACTGCAGTTTACACTGCTGCTAATCACTGTAGTTTAGACTGCTGCTAATCACTGCAGTTGAGACTGCTGCTAATCACTGCAGTTGAGACTGCTGCTAATCACTGCAGTTGAGACTGCTGCTAATCACTGTAGTTTAGACTGCTGCTAATCACTGTAGTTTAGACTGCTGCTAATCACTGTAGTTTAGACTGCTGATAATCACTGCAGTTGAGACTGCTGCTAATCACTGCAGTTTAGATTAATGTTAACCACTGCAGTTTAGACTGCTGCTAATCACTGCTAATCACTGCAGTTTAGACTGCTGCTAATCACTGTAGTTTAGACTGCTGCTAATCACTGTAGTTTACACTGCTGCTAATCACTGCAGTTGAGACTGCTGCTAATCACTGCAGTTGAGACTGCTGCTAATCACTGTAGTTTAGACTGCTGATAATCACTGTAGTTTAGACTGCTGATAATCACTGCAGTTGAGACTGCTGCTAATCACTGCAGTTTAGATTAATGTTAACCACTGCAGTTTAGACTGCTGCTAATCACTGCAGTTTACACTGCACCAGGAATCATTCATTAATATTACAGTCAATACTCTATAACAGGTATCAGTAGTCAAAGATTAGAGAATGATAGATTCTAGGTTGTCTGTCCTGCTTTGGTAAAACAACCCTTTTCTACAGCGAGTTATAGCACAGCTTTAACATAGCTCAGGACACCTAAAATCATTAACAAGCCTTGTCCAAGCCACAACAGTCGATAGCTTTATTAACAAAGCCCAGGACACCTAGAGCATTAGCAAGCCTTGTATAATACTACACCAAAGAGATATATAATACTACACCATATATAATACTACACCATACAATATATAATACTACACCATATATAATACTACACCATATATAATACTACACCAAAGAGATATATAATACTACACCATACACATATATAATACTACACCATATATAATACTACACCATACAGATATATAATACTACACCATATATAATACTACACCATACACATATATAATACTACACCATATATAATACTATACCATACAGATATATAACACCATACACATATATAATACTACACCATATATAATACTACACCATACAGATATATAATACTACACCATATATAATACTACACCATACAGATATATAATACTACACCATATATATACTACACCATACATTTATATAATACTACACCATACAGATATATAATACTACACCATATATAATACTACACCATACAGATATATAATACTACACCATACAGA
>NW_022261983.1:18221561-18236612 GCF_002021735.2 Oncorhynchus kisutch
GAGGGAAACCTGTGATACTGGGAGAGAACCCTGTGATACTGGGAGAGAACCCTGTGATACTGGGAGAGAACCTTGTGGTACTGGGAGAGAACCCTGTGGTACTGGGAGAGAACCTTGTGATACTGAGAGAGAACCCCGTGATACTGGGAGAGAACCCTGTGATACTGGGAGAGAACCCTGTGATAGAACCCTGTGATACTGGGAGAGAACCCTGTGATACTGGGAGAGAACCCTGTGATAGAACCCTGTGATACTGGGAGAGAACCCTGTGATCCTGGAAAGAACCCTGTGATACTGGGAGAGAACCCTGTGATACTGGGAGAAAACCCTGTGATACTGGGAGAGAACCCTGTGATACTGGGAGAGAACCCTGTGATTCTGGGAGAGAACCCTGTGATACTGGGAGAGAAACCTGTGATACTGGGAGAGAACCTTGTGATACTGGGAGAGAACCCCGTGATACTGGGAGAACCCCGTTATACTGAGAGAGAACCCCATGATACTGGGAGAGAACCCCATGATACTGGGAGAGAACCCCATGATACTGGGAGAGAACCCCGTGATACTGGGAGAGAACCCCGTGATACTGGGAGAGAACCCCGTGATACTGGGAGAGAACCCCGTGATACTGGGAGAGAACCCCTTGATACTGGGAGAGAACCCTGTGATACTGGGAGAGAACCCAGTGATACTGGGAGAGAACCCTGTGATACTGGGAGAGAACCCTGTGATACTGGGAGAGAACCCTGTGATACTGGGAGAGAACCCTGTGATACTGGGAGAGAACCCCGTGATACTGGGAGAGAACCCGTGATACTGGGAGAACCCCGTTATACTGAGAGAGAACCCCATGATACTGGGAGAGAACCCCATGATACTGGGAGAGAACCCCATGATACTGGGAGAGAACCCCGTGATACTGGGAGAGAACCCCGTGATACTGGGAGAGAACCCCGTGATACTGGGAGAGAACCCCGTGATACTGGGAGAGAACCCCTTGATACTGGGAGAGAAACCCTGTGATACTGGGAGAGAACCCAGTGATACTGGGAGAGAACCCTGTGATACTGGGAGAGAACCCTGTGATACTGGGAGAGAACCCTGTGATACTGGGAGAGAACCCTGTGATACTGGAGAGAACCCCGTGATACTGGGAGAGAACCCCGTGATACTGGGAGAGAACCCTGTGATACTGGGAGAGAACCCTGTGATACTGGGAGAGAACCCTGTGATACTGGGAGAGAACCCTGTGATACTGGGAGGGAACCCTGTGATACTGGGAGAGAACCCTGTGATACTGGGAGAGAACCCTGTGATACTGGGAGAGAACCCCATTATACTGGGAGAGAACCCTGTGATACTGGGAGAGAACCCTGTGATACTGGGAGAGAACCCTGTGATACTGGGAGAGAACCCTGTGATACTGGGAGAGAACCCCGTTATACTGGGAGAGAACCCTGTGATACTGGGAGAGAACCCCGTGATACTGGGAGAGAACCCTGTGATACTGGGAGAGAACCCTGTGATACTGGGAGAGAACCCCGTGATACTGGGAGAGAACCCTGTGATACTGGGAGAGAACCCTGTGATACTGGGAGAGAACCATGTGATACTGGGAGAGAATCCTGTGATACTGGGAGAGAACCCCGTGATACTGGGAGAGAACCCTGTGATACTGGGAGAGAACCCCGTGATACTGGGAGAGAACCCCGTGAAACTGGGAGAGAACCCTGTGATACTGGGAGAGAACCCCGTGATACTGGGAGAGAAGCCTGTGATACTGTTGATTCAGTTTTAACCCTGTAACCATGGAGAATTAATGACTGAACTGTTAACCTTTGAGTTGATTCTGTTTTAACCCTGTAACCACCTACCAGCATCACCACTATACCAGTCCCTCTCTCCCCCCAAACACACCCTACCCTGTCCCCAACCTACCAACATCACCACTATACCAGTCCCTCTCTCCCCCCAAACACACCCTACCCTGTCCCCAACCTAACAACATCACCACTATACCAGTCCCTCTCTCCCCCCAAACACACCCTACCCTGTCCCCAACCTACCAACATCACCACTATACCAGTCCCTCCATCCCTCCGTACCTCTTCTTCTCTCTCCGGCAGATGAGGAGTTAAAAGCTAATTTGGTAAAAGAGACACAGCATGTTGGAGCCAAACACAGATCAATAATGGGATTTAATAAGGACAGCTCTTTTATTCTTTCCTGCGATGGCCGTCCTCTCCTCTCCTCTCCTCTCCTCTCCTCTCCTCTCCTCTCCTCTCCTCTCCTCTCCTCTCCTCTCCTCTCCTCTCCTCTCCTCTCCTCTCCTCTCCTCTCCTCTCCTCTCCTCTCCTCTCCTCTCCTCTCCTCTCCTCTCCTCTCCTCTCTCCTCCCCCCTCCCCTCCCCTCCCCTCTCCTCCCATCTCCTCTCCTCTCTCCTCCCCCTCCCCTCCACTCCTCTGCTCCCCGGCACCCTGACACATGTCTTCTATTACACACACACACACACACACACACACACACACACACACACACTCTGTCTAATATGCGAGGGGACTCTAGTGGGTAATTAACTTACAATGATGTTGGACGAGGGATCGAGGGAGAGAGGGAGGAGATGGAGGGAGAGAGGGAGGTGGGGGAAGGGATGAGGGAGAGAGAGGGAGGAGAGAGAGAGAGGGAATAGATGGATTGATGTAGTAGGACTGTGTTAAACTGCCATGTAATGAAATCTCTCTCTTGTCCCCGTTAGGTGCAGGGACGTGCAGCTCTGTGTGTGTGTTTGTGTGTGTTATAATGCCAATATATCCTCCTAAACGGCTACGAGGACATTATCACTTTTATACAGGTTACCAACATATTCAGATAACCACATATTTTCATTAAAAACATTACTTTGATACATTTATTCATACTATTTCATCCTTCCACAAGATATAGTCCCGACATAAATCTAAGGCTGCTACCCAAACAGACATAAATCTATGGTTGCTACCCAAACAGACATAAATCTATGGTTGCTACCCAAACAGACATAAATCTAGGGTTGCTACCCAAACAGACATAAATCTAGGGTTGCTACCCAAACAGACATAAATCTAAGGTTGCTACCCAAACAGACATAAATCTAGGGTTGCTACCCAAACAGACATAAATCTATGGTTGCTACCCAAACAGACATAAATCTAGGGTTGCTACCCAAACAGACATGAATCTAGGGTTGCTACCCAAACAGACATGAATCTATGGTTGCTACCCAAACCGACATAAATCTAGGGTTGCTACCCAAACAGACATAAATCTAGGGTTGCTACCCAAACAGACCTAAATCTAGGGTTGCTACCCAAACAGACATAAATCTAGGGTTGCTACCCAAACAGACATAAATCTAGGGTTGCTACCCAAACCGACATAAATCTACGGTTGCTACCCAAACAGACATAAATCTAGGGTTGCTACCCAAACAGACCTAAATCTATGGTTGCTACCCAAACAGACATAAATCTATGGTTGCTACCCAAACAGACATAAATCTATGGTTGCTACCCAAACAGACATAAATCTAAGGCTGCTACCCAAACAGACATAAATCTAGGGTTGCTACCCAAACCAACATAAATCTATGGTTGCTACCCAAACAGACATAAATCTAGGGTTGCTACCCAAACAGACATGAATCTAGGGTTGCTATCCAAACAGACATGAATCTAGGGTCTCTACCCAAACAGACATAAATCTAGGGTTGCTACCCAAACAGATATAAATTTAGGGTTGCTACCCAAACCGACATAAATTTAGGGTTGCTACCCAAACCGACATAAATCTACGGTTGCTACCCAAACAGACATAAATCTAGGGTTGCTACCCAAACAGACATAAATCTAGGGTTGCTACCCAAACAGACATAAATCTAGGGTTGCTACCCAAACCGACATAAATCTATGGTTGCTACCCAAACAGACATAAATCTATGGTTGCTACCCAAACAGACATAAATCTAGGGTTGCTACCCAAACAGACATAAATCTAGGGTTGCTACCCAAACAGACATAAATCTAGGGTTGCTACCCAAACAGACCTAAATCTAGGGTTGCTACCCAAACAGACATAAATCTAGGGTTGCTACCCAAACAGACATAAATCTAGGGTTGCTACCCAAACAGACATAAATCTAGGGTTGCTACCCAAACAGACCTAAATCTAGGGTTGCTACCCAAACAGACATAAATCTAGGGTTGCTACCCAAACAGACATAAATCTAGGGTTGCTACCCAAACCGACATAAATCTATGGTTGCTACCCAAACCGACATAAATCTACGGTTGCTACCCAAACAGACATAAATCTAGGGTTGCTACCCAAACAGACCTAAATCTATGGTTGCTACCCAAACAGACATAAATCTAGGGTTGCTACCCAAACCGACATAAATCTATGGTTGCTACCCAAACCGACATAAATCTACGGTTGCTACCCAAACAGACATAAATCTAAGGCTGCTACCCAAACAGACATAAATCTAGGGTTGCTACCCAAACCAACATAAATCTATGGTTGCTACCCAAACAGACATAAATCTATGGTTGCTACCCAAACAGACATAAATCTAAGGCTGCTACCCAAACAGACATAAATCTATGGTTGCTACCCAAACAGACATAAATCTAGGGTTGCTACCCAAACAGACATAAATCTAGGGATGCTACCCAAACAGACATAAATCTAGGGTTGCTACCCAAACCGACATAAATCTATGGTTGCTACCCAAACCGACATAAATCTACGGTTGCTACCCAAACAGACATAAATCTAGGGTTGCTACCCAAACAGATATAAATCTAGGGTTGCTACCCAAACAGACATAAATCTAGGGTTGCTACCCAAACCGACATAAATCTATGGTTGCTACCCAAACCGACATAAATCTACGGTTGCTACCCAAACAGACATAAATCTAGGGTTGCTACCCAAACAGACATAAATCTATGGTTGCTACCCAAACAGACATAAATCTAGGGTTGCTACCCAAACCGACATAAATCTATGGTTGCTACCCAAACCGACATAAATCTACGGTTGCTACCCAAACAGACATAAATCTAAGGCTGCTACCCAAACAGACATAAATCTAGGGTTGCTACCCAAACCAACATAAATCTATGGTTGCTACCCAAACAGACATAAATCTAGGGTTGCTACCCAAACAGACATGAATCTAGGGTTGCTATCCAAACAGACATGAATCTAGGGTCTCTACCCAAACAGACATAAATCTAAGGTTGCTACCCAAACAGACATAAATTTAGGGTTGCTACCCAAACCGACATAAATCTATGGTTGCTACCCAAACCGACATAAATCTACGGTTGCTACCCAAACAGACATAAATCTAGGGTTGCTACCCAAACAGACATAAATCTAGGGTTGCTACCCAAACAGACATAAATCTAGGGTTGCTACCCAAACCGACATAAATCTATGGTTGCTACCCAAACCGACATAAATCTACGGTTGCTACCCAAACAGACATAAATCTAGGGTTGCTACCCAAACAGACATAAATATATGGTTGCTACCCAAACAGACATAAATCTAGGGTTGCTACCCAAACCGACATAAATCTATGGTTGCTACCCAAACCGACATAAATCTATGGTTGCTACCCAAACCGACATAAACCTAAGGCTGCTACCCAAACAGACATAAATCTAAGGCTGCTACCCAAACAGACATAAATCTAGGGTTGCTACCCAAACCAACATAAATCTATGGTTGCTACCCAAACAGACATAAATCTAGGGTTGCTACCCAAACAGACATGAATCTAGGGTTGCTATCCAAACAGACATGAATCTAGGGTCTCTACCCAAACAGACATAAATCTAGGGTTGCTACCCAAACACACATAAATATAGGGTCTCTACCCAAACACACATGAATCTAAGGTTGCTACTGAAGCTGGCTGGTTGTTGGTTCGGTTGCCAGAGACGCGACCCAGTCGTTCAGTCTTTTTGTTCTGTATCTATGGCGACCCAGTCGTTCAGTCTTGTTGTTCTGTATCTATGGCGACCCAGTCGTTCAGTCTTGTTGTTCTGTATCTATGGCGACCCAGTCGTTCAGTCATGTTGTTCTGTATCTATGGCGACCCAGTCGTTCAGTCTTGTTGTTCTGTATCTATGGCGACCCAGTCGTTTGTTCTAAATGTTCCATTGCCACGCTGGCTAGCAACGTTCTTATCCCAACTACGGGATCCTGTTGTTCAGAGGAGCTAGCCAACAACACAGGCAACAACACAGGCCGATGTGCATAGAACATGTGCTCTCTCGTCAGGACCCTGTTGTTCAGAGGAGCTAGCCAACAACACAGGCAACAACACAGGCAACACACAGGCAACAACACAGGCAACAACCCAGGCCGATGTGCATAGAACATGTGCTCTCTCGTCAGGACCCTGTTGTTCAGAGGAGCTAGCCAACAACACAGACAACAACACAGGCCGATGTGCATAGAACATGTGCTCTCTCGTCAGGACCCTGTTGTTCAGAGGAGCTAGCCAACAACACAGGCCGATGTGCATAGAACATGTGCTCTCTCGTCAGGACCCTGTTGTTCAGAGGAGCTAGCCAACAACACAGGCCGATGTGCATAGAACATGTGCTCTCTCGTCAGGACCCTGTTGTTCAGAGGAGCTAGCCAACAACACAGGCCGATGTGCATAGAACATGTGCTCTCTCGTCAGGACCCTGTTGTTCAGAGGAGCTAGCCAACAACACAGGCCGATGTGCATAGAACATGTGCTCTCTCGTCAGGACCCTGTTGTTCAGAGGAGCTAGCCAACAACACAGGCCGATGTGCATAGAACATGTGCTCTCTCGTCAGGACCCTGTTGTTCAGAGGAGCTAGCCAACAACACAGGCCGATGTGCATAGAACATGTGCTCTCTCGTCAGGACCCTGTTGTTCAGAGGAGCTAGCCAACAACCCAGGCCGATGTGCATAGAACATGTGCTCTCTCGTCAGGACCCTGTTGTTCAGAGGAGCTAGCCAACAACCCAGGCCGATGTGCATAGAACATGTGCTCTCTCGTCAGGACCCTGTTGTTCAGAGGAGCTAGCCAACAACCCAGGCCGATGTGCATAGAACATGTGCTCTCTCGTCAGGACCCTGTTGTTCAGAGGAGCTAGCCAACAACACAGGCCGATGTGCATAGAACATGTGCTCTCTCGTCAGGACCCTGTTGTTCAGAGGAGCTAGCCAACAACACAGGCCGATGTGCATAGAACATGTGCTCTCTCGTCAGGACCCTGTTGTTCAGAGGAGCTAGCCAACAACACAGGCAACAACCCAGGCCGATGTGCATAGAACATGTGCTCTCTCGTCAGGACCCTGTTGTTCAGAGGAGCTAGCCAACAACACAGGCCGATGTGCATAGAACATGTGCTCTCTCGTCAGGACCCTGTTGTTCAGAGGAGCTAGCCAACAACACAGGCAACAACCCAGGCCGATGTGCATAGAACATGTGCTCTCTCGTCAGGACCCTGTTGTTCAGAGGAGCTAGCCAACAACACAGGCAACAACCCAGGCCGATGTGCATAGAACATGTGCTCTCTCGTCAGGACCCTGTTGTTCAGAGGAGCTAGCCAACAACACAGACAACAACACAGGCCGATGTGCATAGAACATGTGCTCTCTCGTCAGGACCCTGTTGTTCAGAGGAGCTAGCCAACAACACAGACAACAACCCAGGCCGATGTGCATAGAACATGTGCTCTCTCGTCAGGACCCTGTTGTTCAGAGGAGCTAGCCAACAACACAGGCAACAACCCAGGCCGATGTGCATAGAACATGTGCTCTCTCGTCAGGACCCTGTTGTTCAGAGGAGCTAGCCAACAACACAGACAACAACACAGGCCGATGTGCATAGAACATGTGCTCTCTCGTCAGGACCCTGTTGTTCAGAGGAGCTAGCCAACAACACAGACAACAACCCAGGCCGATGTGCATAGAACATGTGCTCTCTCGTCAGGACCCTGTTGTTCAGAGGAGCTAGCCAACAACACAGGCCGATGTGCATAGAACATGTGCTCTCTCGTCAGGACCCTGTTGTTCAGAGGAGCTAGCCAACAACACAGGCAACAACACAGACAACAACCCAGGCCGATGTGCATAGAACATGTGCTCTCTCGTCAGGACCCTGTTGTTCAGAGGAGCTAGCCAACAACACAGGCAACAACCCAGGCCGATGTGCATAGAACATGTGCTCTCTCGTCAGGACCCTGTTGTTCAGAGGAGCTAGCCAACAACACAGGCAACAACCCAGGCCGATGTGCATAGAACATGTGCTCTCTCGTCAGGACCCTGTTGTTCAGAGGAGCTAGCCAACAACACAGGCAACAACCCAGGCCGATGTGCATAGAACATGTGCTCTCTCGTCAGGACCCTGTTGTTCAGAGGAGCTAGCCAACAACACAGGCAACAACACAGGCCGATGTGCATAGAACATGTGCTCTCTCGTCAGGACCCTGTTGTTCAGAGGAGCTAGCCAACAACACAGGCAACAACACAGGCAACACACAGGCAACAACACAGCCAACAACACAGGCAACAACCCAGGCCGATGTGCATAGAACATGTGCTCTCTCGTCAGGACCCTGTTGTTCAGAGGAGCTAGCCAACAACACAGGCAACAACACAGGCAACACACAGGCAACAACACAGCCAACAACACAGGCAACAACCCAGGCCGATGTGCATAGAACATGTGCTCTCTCGTCAGGACCCTGTTGTTCAGAGGAGCTAGCCAACAACACAGACAACAACCCAGGCCGATGTGCATAGAACATGTGCTCTCTCGTCAGGACCCTGTTGTTCAGAGGAGCTAGCCAACAACACAGGCAACAACCCAGGCCGATGTGCATAGAACATGTGCTCTCTCGTCAGGACCCTGTTGTTCAGAGGAGCTAGCCAACAACACAGGCAACAACACAGGCAACACACAGGCAACAACACAGCCAACAACACAGGCAACAACACAGGCAACACACAGGCAACAACACAGCCAACAACACAGCCACAACACAGCCAACAACACAGCTAACAACACAGCTAACAACACAGCCAACAACACAGCCAACAACACAGCCAACAACACAGCCAACAACACAGCCAACAACACAGCCAACAACACAGTGAACAACACAGCCAACAACACAGCCACAACACAGCCAACAACACAGCTAACAACACAGCTAACAACACAGCCAACAACACAGCCAACAACACAGCCAACAACACAGCCAACAACACAGCTAACAACACAGCCAACAACACAGCCAACAACACAGCCAACAACACAGCTAACAACACAGCCAACAACACAGCTAACAACACAGCCAACAACACAGCCAACAACACAGCCAACAACACAGTGAACAACACAGCCAACAACACAGCTAACAACACAGCTAACAACACAGCCAACAACACAGTGAAAAACACAGCAACAACACAGCCAACAACACAGCTAACAACACAGCTAACAACACAGCCAACAACACAGTGAACACAGCCAACAACACAGCCAACAACACAGCTAACAACACAGCTAACAACACAGCCAACAACACTGCCAACAACACAGCCAACAACACAGCTAACAACACAGCCAACAACACAGCTAACAACACAGCCAACAACACAGCCAACAACACAGCCAACAACACAGCTAACAACACAGCCAACAACGCAGCCAACAACACAGCAACAACACAGCCAACAACACAGCTAACAACACAGCTAACAACACAGCCACCAACACAGTGAACACAGCCAACAACACAGCCAACAACACAGCCAACAACACAGCTAACAACACAGCTAACAACACAGCCAACAACACAGCTAACAACACAGCTAACAACACAGCAACAACACAGCCAACAACACAGCTAACAACACAGCTAACAACACAGCCAACAACACAGCCAACAACACAGCCAACAACACAGCTAACAACACAGCAAACAACACAGTGAACAACACAGCCAACAACACAGTGAACAACACAGTGAACAACACAGCCAACAACACAGCCAACAACACAGTGAACAACACAGTGAACAACACAGTGAACAACACAGTGAACAACACAGCCAACAACACAGCCAACAACAGAGTGAACAACACAGCCAACAACACAGCCAACAACACAGTGAACACAGCCAACAACACAGCCAACAACACAGCCAACAACACAGCCAACAACACAGTGAACAACACAGCCAACAACACAGCCAACAACACAGTGAACAACACAGCCAACAACACAGTGAACAACACAGTGAACAACACAGCCAACAACACAGTGAACAACACAGTGAACAACACAGCCAACAACACAGCCAACAACACAGCTAACAACACAGCAAACAACACAGTGAACAACACAGCTAACAACACAGCCAACAACACAGTGAACAACACAGCTAACAACACAGCCAACAACACAGCCAACAACACAGCTAACAACACAGCAAACAACACAGTGAACAACACAGCCAACAACACAGCCAACAACACAGTGAACAACACAGTGAACAACACAGCCAACAACACAGCCAACAACACAGTGAACAACACAGCCAACAACACAGCCAACAACACAGTGAACAACACAGTGAACAACACAGCCAACAACACAGCCAACAACACAGTGAACACAATCACTTCAAACTGAAGCTGGAAAGACTGAAAACAAGCTGCACTTTGTTTCGTTTGACCTTTTCTCAATTGACATTTATTTGTTTATATATCCATAAAAATGATGACAGCTGATTCATGATTTCGACTGGCTGAGAAATGCTGTCTGCCAGCCTGTCTGTCTGCCAGCCTGTCTGTCTGCCAGCCTGTCTGTCTGCAAGCCTGTCTGTCTGTGTCTGTCTGTCTCGACTCCTGACTTGTCTCGTTTCTAGATCGGAACCGAGTAAAATAGGCAGACAGGTGGTAACTTGTGGAATAGACAACGGCTAGAATGCGGTTTTAACCAATCAGCGTTCAGGATTAGATCCACCCGTTGTATAATGAAGAAAGACAATCTCAAGTCAGCTAAAAGCTCATTGCACTGTTTGGGTTAAATAACAGACAGTATTGTACTGAAGAGGGTTTGGTATTTCATTAGGATCCTCTTTAGCTGTTGCTAAAGCAGGAGCTACTCTTCCTGGGGTTCCACACAGAACCCAGAACCCAGAACCCAGAACCCAGAACATCAATAGACAAGAACAGCTTAAGGACAGAACTACATACCGTTTTAAAGGCACGTGTAGCCTACATATCAATACACAGAAACGATCTACTGTAGGTCCAACAGGGGAGAGGCGTTGTGCTGTGGGTCCAACAGGGGAGAGGCGTTGTGCTGTAGGTCCAACAGGGGAGAGGCGTTGTGCTGTAGACCCAACAGGGGAGAGGCGTTGTGCTGTGGGTCCAACAGGGGAGAGGCGTTGTGCTGTAGGTCCAACAGGGGAGAGGCGTTGTGCTGTAGGTCCAACAGGGGAGAGGCGTTGTGCTGTAGGTCCAACAGGGGAGAGGCGTTGTGCTGTAGGTCCAACAGGGGAGAGGCCGTTGTGCTGTAGGTCCAACAGGGGAGAGGCGTTGTGCTGTAGGTCCAACAGGGGAGAGGCGTTGTGCTGTGGGTCCAACAGGGGAGAGGCGTTGTGCTGTGGGTCCACAGGGGAGAGGCGTTGTGCTGTGGGTCCAACAGGGGAGAGGCGTTGTGCTGTGGGTCCAACAGGGGAGAGGCGTTGTGCTGTGGGTCAACAGGGGAGAGGCGTTGTGCTGTGGGTCCAACAGGGGAGAGGCGTTGTGCTGTGGGTCCAACAGGGGAGAGGCGTTTGTGCTGTGGGTCCAACAGGGGAGAGGCGTTGTGCTGTAGGTCCAACAGGGGAGAGGCGTTGTGCTGTAGGGTCCAACAGGGGAGAGGCGTTGTGCTGTGGGTCCAACAGGGGAGAGGCGTTGTGCTGTAGGTCCAACAGGGGAGAGGCGTTGTACTGTGGGTCGGTCCAACAGGGAGAGGCGTTGTGCTGTGGGGTCCAACAGGGGAGAGGCGTTGTGCTGTAGGTCCAACAGGGGAGAGGCGTTGTGCTGTGGGTCCAACAGGGGAGAGGCGTTGTGCTGTAGGTCCAACAGGGGAGAGGCGTTGTGCTGTGGGTCCAACAGGGGAGAGGCGTTTGTGCTGTAGGTCCAACAGGGGAGAGGCGTTGTACTGTAGGTCCAACAGGGGAGAGGCGTTGTGCTGTGGGTCCAACAGGGGAGAGGCGTTGTGCTGTGGGTCCAACAGGGGAGAGGCGTTGTGCTGTAGGTCCAACAGGGGAGAGGCGTTGTGCTGTGGGTCCAACAGGGGAGAGGCGTTGTGCTGTAGGTCCAACAGGGGAGAGGCGTTGTGCTGTGGGTCCAACAGGGGAGAGGCGTTGTGCTGTAGGTCCAACAGGGGAGAGGCGTTGTGCCGTGAGGTGTTGCTTTATCTGTTTTCTGAGACCTGGTCTGCTGTTTATTTGATCAATATGAGATGGAAGGAAGTTCCATGCAATAAGGGCTCTATATAATACTGTACGTTTATCTTGTTTTTGTTCTGGATTTGGGGACTGTGAAAAGACCCCGGGTGGCATGTCTGGTGGGGAAAGTGTGTTGTTCTGGATTTGGGGACTGTGAAAAGACCCCTGGTGGCATGTCTGGTGGGGTACGTGTGTTGTTCTGGATTTGGGGACTGTGAAAAGACCCCTGGTGGCATGTCTGGTGGGGTACGTGTGTTGTTCTGGATTTGGGGACTGTGAAAAGACCCCTGGTGGCATGTCTGGTGGGGTACGTGTGTGTGTCAGAGCTGTGTGGAAGTTGACTATGCAAACAATTTGGGATTTTCAACAGAAGAAGAAGTGATGCAGTCAGTCTCTCCTCAACTCTTAACCAAGAGAGATACTGGCTGCATAGTATTAATATCAGCTCTCTGATTACAATACAAAATGGTTATATTGGTCAGTATTGTACTGAAGAGGGTTAAATAATGGTTCAATTGGTCAGTATTGTACTGAAGAGGGTTAAATATGGTTATATTGGTCAGTATTGTACTGAAGAGGGTTAAATAATGGTTGTATTGGTCAGTATTGTACTGAAGAGGGTTAAATAATGGTTGTATTGGTCAGTATTGTACTGAAGAGGGTAAATCATGGTTAAATTGGTCAGTATTGTACTGAAGAGGGTTAAATAATGGTTATTTGGTCAGTATTGTACTGAAGAGGGTTAAATAATGGTTATATTGGTCAGTATTGTACTGAAGAGGGTTAAATAATGGTTCAATTGGTCAGTATTGTACTGGAGAGGGTTAAATAATGGTTGTATTTGTCAGTATTGTACTGAAGAGGGTAAATAATGGTTAAATTGGTCAGTATTGTACTGAAGAGGGTTAAATAATGTTCAATTGGTCAGTATTGTACTGAAGAGGGTTAAATAATGGTTATATTGGTCAGTATTGTACTGAAGAGGGTTAAATAATGGTTGTATTGGTCAGTAATTGTACTGAAGAGGGTTAAATAATGGTTGTATTGGTCAATATTGTACTGAAGAGGGTAAATCATGGTTAAATTGGTCAGTATTGTACTGAAGAGGGTTAAAATAATGGTTATATTGGTCAGTATTGTACTGAAGAGGGTAAATAATGGTTAAATTGGTCAGTATTGTATTGAAGAGGTTAAATATGGTTAAATTGGTCAGTATTGTACTGAAGAGTGTTAAATAATGGTTAAATTGGTCAGTATTGTACTGAAGAGGGTAAATAATAGTTATATGGGTCAGTATTGTACTGAAGAGGGTTAAATATGGTTATATTGGTCAGTATTGTACTGAAGAGGGTTAAATAATGGTTAAAATTGGTCAGTATTGTACTGAAGAGGGTTACATAATGGTTGTATTGGTCAGTATTGTACTGAAGATGGTTAAATAATGGTTGTATTGGTCAGTATTGTACTGAAGAGGGTAAATAATGGTTAAATTGGTCAGTATTGTACTGAAGAGGGGTTAAATAATGGTTATATTGGTCAGTATTGTACTGAAGAGGGTTAAATAATGGTTGTATTGGTCAGTATTGTAATGAAGAGGGTTAAATAATGGTTAGAATGGGTCAGTATTGTAATGAAGAGGGTTAAATAATGGTTAAATTGGTCAGTATTGTACTGAATAGGGTTAAATAATGGTTTAATGGGTCAGTATTGTAATGAAGAGGGTTAAATAATGGTTAAATTGGTCAGTATTGTACTGAAGAGGGTTAAATAATGGTTAAATGGGTCAGTAGTGTAATGAAGAGGGTTAAATAATGGTGAAATTGGTCAGTATTGTACTAAAGAGGGTAAATAATGGTTAAATGGGTCAGTATTGTACTGAAGAGGGTTAAATAATGGTTAAATGGGTCAGTATTGTACTGAAGAGGGTTAAATAATGGTTAAATGGGTCAGTATTGTACTGAAGAGGGTTAAATAATGGTTAAAATGGGTCAGTATTGTAATGAAGAGGGTTAAATAATGGTTAAATGTGTCAGTATTGTACTGAAGAGGGTTAAATAATGGTTAAATGGGTCAGTATTGTAATGAAGAGGGTTAAATAATGGTTAAATGTGTCAGTATTATACTGAAGAGGGTTAAATAATGGTTAAATGGCTCAGTATTATACTGAAGAGGGTTAAATAATGGTTAAATGGGTCAGCATTATACTAAAGAGGGTTAAATAAACGTTGTATTGGTCAGTATTATACTGAAGATGGTTAAATAATGGTTAAATGGGTCAGTATTATACTGAAGAGGGTTAAATAATGGTTAAATTGGTCAGTATTATACTGAAGAGGGTTAAATAATGGTTAAATTGGTCAGTATTGTACTGAAGAGGGTTAAATAATGGAATCTCTAAGAGAGAAACACACAGGCAGAGGAAACATCAAGTCAAATGCTTATGCTTACATGCTTATTATATCACTACATGGAAGGGGGGGGAGAGAGAGAGAGAGAGAGAGAGG
>NW_022261983.1:18236712-18276712 GCF_002021735.2 Oncorhynchus kisutch
CAACCCTGCATCTCCTCTCCTAGCTGTGAGGAACTAGAGCAGGCACACTGGGGGGTGATTCTGTTTGGAACACAACCCTGCATTCCTCTCCTAGCTGTGAGGAACTAGAGCAGGCACACTGGGGGGTGATTCTGTTTGGAACACAACCCTACATCTCCTCTCCTAGCTGTGAGAACTAGAGCAGGCACACTGGGGGGTGATTCTGTTTGAACACACCCTGCATCTCCTCTCCTAGCTGTGAGGAACTAGAGCAGGCACACTGGGGGTGATTCTGTTTGGAACACAACCCTGCATCTCCTCTCCTAGCTGTGAGGAACTAGAGCAGGCACACTGGGGGTGATTCTGTTTGGAACACAACCCTACATCTCCTCTCCTAGCTGTGAGGAACTAGAGCAGGCACACGGGGGGTGATTCTGTTTGGAACACAACCCTGCATCTCCTCTCCTAGCTGTGAGGAACTAGAGCAGGCACACTGGGGGGTGATTCTGTTTGGAACACAACCCTGCATCTCCTCTCCTAGCTGTGTAGTTTGAGGAACTACCGCAGGCACACTGGAGGGTGATTCTGTTTGGAACACAACCCTACATCTCCTCTCCTAGCTGTGTAGTTGAGGAACTAGAACAGGCACACTGGGGGGTGATTCTGTTTGGAACACAAACCCTACATCTCCCTCTCCTAGCTGTGAGGAACTAGAGCAGGCACACTGGGGGTGATTCTGTTTGGAACACATCCCTACATCTCCTCTCCTAGCTGTGAGGAACTAGAGCAGGCACACTGGGGGGTGATTCTGTTTGGAACACAACCCTACATCTCCTCTCCTAGCTGTGAGGAACTAGAGCAGGCACACTGGGGGGTGATCTGTTTGGAACACAACCCTACATCTCCTCTCCTAGCTGTGAGGAACTAGAGCAGCACACTGGGGGGTGATTCTGTTTGGAACACAACCCTACATCTCCTCTCCTAGCTGTGTAGTTGAGGAACTAGAGCAGCACACTGGGGGTGATTCTGTTTGGAACACGACCCTGCATCTCCTCTCCTAGCTGTGAGGAACTAGAGCAGGCACACTGGGGGTGATTATGTTTGAACACAACCCTGCATCTCCTCTCCTAGCTGTGAGGAACTAGAGCAGGCACACTGGGGGGTGATTCTGTTTGGAACACAACCCTACATCTCTCCTAGCTGTGTAGTTGAGGAACTAGAGCAGGCAACCTGGAGGGTGATTCTGTTTGGAACACAACCCTGCATCTCCTAGCTGTGAGGAACGAGAGCAGGCACACTGGGGGTGATTCTGTTTGGAACACAACCCTGCATCTCCTCTCCTAGCTGTGTAGTTGAGGAACTAGAGCAGGCACACTGGAGGGTGATTCTGTTTGGAACACAACCCTGCATCTCCTCTCCTAGCTGTGTAGTTGAGGAACTAGAGCAAGCACACTGGAGGGTGATTCTGTTTGGAACACAACCTGCATCTCCTCTCCTAGCTGTGAGGAACTAGAGCAGGCACACTGGGGGGTGATTCTGTTTGGAACACAACCCTGCATCTCCTCTCCTAGCTGTGAGGAACTAGAGCAGGCACACTGGGGGGTGATTCTGTTTGGAACACAACCCTGCATCTCCTCTCCTAGCTGTGTAGTTGAGGAACTAGAGCAGGCACACTGGAGGGTGATTCTGTTTGGAACACAACCCTGCATCTCCTCTCCTAGCTGTGAGGAACTAGAGCAGGCACACTGGGGGGTGATTCTGTTTGGAACACAACCCTACATCTCCTCTCCTAGCTGTGAGGAACTAGAGCAGGCACACTGGGGGTGATTCTGTTTGGAACACAACCCTGCATCTCCTCTCCTAGCTGTGTAGTTGAGGAACTACAGCAGGCACACTGGAGGGTGATTCTGTTTGGAACACAACCCTGCATCTCCTCTCCTAGCTGTGAGGAACTAGAGCAGGCACACTGGGGGGGTGATTCTGTTTGGAACACAACCCTGCATCTCCTCTCCTAGCTGTGAGGAACTAGAGCAGGCACACTGGGGGGTGATTCTGTTTGGAACACAACCCTACATCTCTCCTAGCTGTGAGGAACTAGAGCAGGCACACTGGGGGGTGATTCTGTTTGGAACACAACCCTGCATCTCCTCTCCTAGCTGTGAGGAACTAGAGCAGGCACACTGGGGGGTGATTCTGTTTGGAACACAACCCTGCATCTCCTCTCCTAGCTGTGAGGACTAGAGCAGGCACACTGGAGGGGTGATTCTGTTGGGACACAACCCTACATCTCCTCTCCTAGCTGTGAGGAACCTAGAGCAGGCACACTGGGGGGGGTGATTCTGTTTGGAACACAACCCTACATCTCCTCCATCACACAATTACTGTTGTTTTACTCAAAACAGACCATTTATAAATCGCGATATTGGGCATGATTTTTTATTTATTAACTAGGCAAATCAGTTAAGAAAAAATCTTATCCTACATTGACGGGCCTACCCCCGGGCCAAACTCGGACGACGCTGGGCCAATTATGCGCTGCCCTATGGGAGTCCCAATCACAACCAGAGGTGTTTATTGGCTAATGTTTTAAATGTGATTTTAGCGCTAGGCTTTCACAAAGCGATTCAGTGAAAGCAGATGGGTACATTTTGTGTACTTGGAGAATGAGTCTTGCTGCAAACCACTGCTTATTGTGATGGGGAACAACCCAGGGTATGACACCGTGTCATCTAGTCAATACAACCCAGGGTATGACACCGTGTCATCTAGTCAATACAACAAAACCACTGCTTATTGTGATGGGGACAACCCAGGGTATGACACCGTGTCATCTAGTCAATACAACAAACCACTGCTTATTGTGATGGGAACAACCCAGGGTATGACACCGTGTCATCTAGTCAATACAACAAACCACTGCTTATTGTGATGGGAACAACCCAGGGTATGACTCCCGTGTCATCTAGTCAATACAACAAACCACTGCTTATTGTGATCGGAACAACCCAGGGTATGACACCGTGTCATCTAGTCAATACAACAAACCACTGCTTATTGTGATGGGAACAACCCAGGGTATGACACCGTGTCATCTAGTCAATACAACAAACCACTGCTTATTGTGATGGGGAACAACCCAGGGTATGACACCGTGTCATCTAGTCAATACAACAAACCACTGCTTATTGTGATCGGAACAACCCAGGGTATGACACCGTGTCATCTAGTCAATACAACAAACCACTGCTTATTGTGATGGGAACAACCCAGGGTATGACACCGTGTCATCTAGTCAATACAAACAAACCACTGCTTATTGTGATGGGAACAACCCAGGGTATGACACCGTGTCATCTAGTCAATGCAACAAACCACTGCTTATTGTGATGGGAACAACCCAGGGTATGACACCGTGTCATCTAGTCAATACAACAAACCACTGCTTATTGTGATGGGGAACAACCCAGGGTATGACACCGTGTCATCTAGTCAATACAACAAACCACTGCTTATTGTGATGGGGAACAACCCAGGGTATGACACCGTGTCATCTAGTCAATACAACAAACCACTGCTTATTGTGATGGGGAACAACCCAGGGTATGACACCGTGTCATCTAGTCAATGCAACAAACCACTGCTTATTGTGATCGGAACAACCCAGGGTATGACACCGTGTCATCTAGTCAATACAACAAACCACTGCTTATTGTGATGGGGAACAACCCAGGGTATGACACCGTGTCATCTAGTCAATACAACCCAGGGTATGACACCGTGTCATCTAGTCAATACAACCCAGGGTATGACACCGTGTCATCTAGTCAATACAACAAACCACTGCTTATTGTGATCGGAACAACCCAGGGTATGACACCGTGTCATCTAGTCAATACAACAAACCACTGCTTATTGTGATGGGAACAACCCAGGGTATGACACCGTGTCATCTAGTCAATACAACAAACCACTGCTTATTGTGATGGGTAACAACCCAGGGTATGACACCGTGTCATCTAGTCAATACAACAAACCACTGCTTATTGTGATGGGGAACAACCCAGGGTATGACACCGTGTCATCTAGTCAATACAACCCAGGGTATGACACCGTGTCATCTAGTCAATACAACCCAGGGTATGACACCGTGTCATCTAGTCAATACAACAAACCACTGCTTATTGTGATGGGAACAACCCAGGGTATGACACCGTGTCATCTAGTCAATACAACAAACCACTGCTTATTGTGATGGGAACAACCCAGGGTATGACTCCGTGTCATCTAGTCAATACAACAAACCACTGCTTATTGTGATGGGAACAACCCAGGGTATGACACCGTGTCATCTAGTCAATACAACCCAGGGTATGACACCGTGTCATCTAGTCAATGCAACAAACCACTGCTTATTGTGATGGGAACAACCCAGGGTATGACTCCGTGTCATCTAGTCAATACAACCCAGGGTATGACACCGTGTCATCTAGTCAATACAACCCAGGGTATGACGCCGTGTCATCTAGTCAATACAACAAACCACTGCTTATTGTGATGGGGAACAACCCAGGGTATGACACCGTGTCATCTAGTCAATACAACCCAGGGTATGACACCGTGTCATCTAGTCAATACAACAAACCACTGCTTATTGTGATGGGGAACAACCCAGGGTATGACACCGTGTCATCTAGTCAATACAACAAACCACTGCTTATTGTGATGGGGAACAACCCAGGGTATGACACCGTGTCATCTAGTCAATACAACAAACCACTGCTTATTGTGATCGGAACAACCCAGGGTATGACACCGTGTCATCTAGTCAATACAACAAACCACTGCTTATTGTGATGGGGAACAACCCAGGGTATGACACCGTGTCATCTAGTCAATACAACAAACCACTGCTTATTGTGATGGGGAACAACCCAGGGTATGACACCGTGTCATCTAGTCAATACAACAAACCACTGCTTATTGTGATGGGGAACAACCCAGGGTATGACACCGTGTCATCTAGTCAATGCAACAAACCACTGCTTATTGTGATCGGAACAACCCAGGGTATGACACCGTGTCATCTAGTCAATACAACAAACCACTGCTTATTGTGATGGGGAACAACCCAGGGTATGACACCGTGTCATCTAGTCAATACAACCCAGGGTATGACACCGTGTCATCTAGTCAATACAACCCAGGGTATGACACCGTGTCATCTAGTCAATACAACAAACCACTGCTTATTGTGATCGGAACAACCCAGGGTATGACACCGTGTCATCTAGTCAATACAACAAACCACTGCTTATTGTGATGGGGAACAACCCAGGGTATGACACCGTGTCATCTAGTCAATACAACAAACCACTGCTTATTGTGATGGGTAACAACCCAGGGTATGACACCGTTCATCTAGTCAATACAACAAACCACTGCTTATTGTGATGGGGAACAACCCAGGGTATGACACCGTGTCATCTAGTCAATACAACCCAGGGTATGACACCGTGTCATCTAGTCAATACAACCCAGGGTATGACACCGTGTCATCTAGTCAATACAACAAACCACTGCTTATTGTGATGGGAACAACCCAGGGTATGACACCGTGTCATCTAGTCAATACAACAAACCACTGCTTATTGTGATGGGAACAACCCAGGGTATGACACCGTGTCATCTAGTCAATACAACAAACCACTGCTTATTGTGATGGGAACAACCCAGGGTATGACACCGTGTCATCTAGTCAATACAACAAACCACTGCTTATTGTGATCGGGACAACCCAGGGTATGACACCGTGTCATCTAGTCAATACAACAAACCACTGCTTATTGTGATGGGGAACAACCCAGGGTATGACACCGTGTCATCTAGTCAATACAACAAACCACTGCTTATTGTGATCGGTAACAACCCAGGGTATGACACCGTGTCATCTAGTCAATACAACAAACCACTGCTTATTGTGATGGGGACAACCCAGGGTATGACACCGTGTCATCTAGTCAATACAACAAACCACTGCTTATTGTGATGGGGAACAACCCAGGGTATGACACCGTGTCATCTAGTCAATACAACAACCACTGCTTCTTGTGATGGGGAACAACCCAGGGTATGACACCGTGTCATCTAGTCAATACAACAAACCACTGCTTATTGTGATGGGGAACAACCCAGGGTATGACACCGTGTCATCTAGTCAATACAACAAACCACTGCTTATTGTGATGGGAACAACCCAGGGTATGACACCGTGTCATCTAGTCAATACAACAAACCACTGCTTATTGTGATGGGGAACAACCCAGGGTATGACACCGTGTCATCTAGTCAATACAACAAACCACTGCTTATTGTGATGGGGAACAACCCAGGGTATGACTCCGTGTCATCTAGTCAATACAACAAACCACTGCTTATTGTGATGGGGAACAACCCAGGGTATGACACCGTGTCATCTAGTCAATACAACAAACCACTGCTTATTGTGATGGGGAACAACCCAGGGTATGACACCGTGTCATCTAGTCAATACAACAAACCACTGCTTATTGTGATCGGAACAACCCAGGGTATGACACCGTGTCATCTAGTCAATACAACAAACCACTGCTTATTGTGATGGGGAACAACCCAGGGTATGACTCCGTGTCATCTAGTCAATACAACAAACCACTGCTTATTGTGATGGGGAACAACCCAGGGTATGACACGTGTCATCTAGTCAATACAACAAACCACTGCTTATTGTGATGGGAACAACCCAGGGTATGACACCGTGTCATCTAGTCAATACAACAAACCACTGCTTATTGTGATGGGTAACAACCCAGGGTATTACTCCGTGTCATCTAGTCAATACAACAAACCACTGCTTATTGTGATCGGAACAACCCAGGGTATGACACCGTGTCATCTAGTCAATACAACCCAGGGTATGACACCTTGTCATCTAGTCTATACAACCCAGGGTATGACACCGTGTCATCTAGTCTATACAACCCAGGGTATGACACCGTGTCATCTAGTCTATACAACCCAGGGTATGACACCGTGTCATCTAGTCTATACAACCCAGGGTATGACACCGTGTCATCTAGTCTATACAACCCAGGGTATGACACCTTGTCATCTAGTCTATACAACCCAGGGTATGACACCGTGTCATCTAGTCTATACAACCCAGGGTATGACACCGTGTCATCTAGTCTATACAACCCAGGGTATGACACCTTGTCATCTAGTCTATACAACCCAGGGTATGACACCTTGTCATCTAGTCTATACAACCCAGGGTATGACACCGTGTCATCTAGTCATTGTACGTCTAACATAGTGATTATAAACGGTGACACTGTTTTTAATGACGGGACTTTTATGATTATTGATGCACATTTGGACTCGGGTGTGTTTGTTTGTTTTGTCTTGTATGACATCAACGCGGTATTGATTTGATAACTCTGAACGTCTCATCTTTCGAGTCCTCGAGTCCTCGTAATTTAGAGCGTTTTAACCTCAAGTCCTGTAACAAAATTGGCAAAAAACGTCACCCAATTAGTGGGATGGGACGGGGCCACGTTCAGTAGACTACTGGGGCCACGTTCAGTAGGCTCCTGGGGCCACGTTCAGTAGACTACTGGGGCCACGTTCAGTAGGCTACTGGGCCACGTTCAGTAGGCTACTGGGGCCACGTTCAGTAGGCTACTGGGGCCACGTTCAGTAGGCTACTGGGGCCACGTTCAGTAGGCTACTGGGGCCACGTTCAGTAGGCTACTGGGGCCACGTTCAGTAGACTACTGGGGCCACGTTCAGTAGGCTACTGGGGCCACGTTCAGTAGGCTACTGGGGCCACGTTCAGTAGGCTACTGGGGCCACGTTCAGTAGACTACTGGGGCCACGTTCAGTAGGCTACTGGGGCCACGTTCAGTAGGCTACTAGGGCCACGTTCAGTAGGCTACTGGGGCCACGTTCAGTAGGCTACTGGGGCCACGTTCAGTAGGCTACTGGGAATGTTACCGGGGCCACGTTCAGTAGGTTACTGGGGCCACGTTCAGTAGGCTACTGGGAATGTTACCGGGGCCACGTTCAGTAGGTTACTGGGGCCACGTTCAGTAGGTTACTGGGAATGTTACCGGGGCCACGTTCAGTAGGTTACTGGGAATGTTACCGGGCCACGTTCAGTAGGCTACCGGTAATGTTACCGGGGCCACGTTCAGTAGGCTACTGGGAATGTTACCGGGGCCACGTTCAGTAGGCTACTGGGAATGTTACCAGGGCCACGTTAAGTAGACTACTGGGGATGTTACCGGGGCCACGTTCAGTAGGCTACTGGGGATGTTACCAGGGCCACGTTCAGTAGACTACTGGGAATGTTACCAGGGCCACGTTCAGTAGACTACTGGGGATGTTACCGGGGCCACATTCAGTAGACTACTGGGGATGTTACCGGGGCCACGTTCAGTAGACTACTGGGGATGTTACTGGGGCCACGTTCAGTAGGTTACTGGGAATGTTACCGGGGCCACGTTCAGTAGGCTACTGGGAATGTTACCGGGGCCACGTTCAGTAGGTTACTGGGGCCACGTTCAGTAGGTTACTGGGAATGTTACCGGGGCCACGTTCAGTAGGTTACTGGGAATGTTACCGGGCCACGTTCAGTAGGCTACCGGTAATGTTACCGGGGCCACGTTCAGTAGGCTACTGGGAATGTTACCGGGGCCACGTTCAGTAGGCTACTGGGAATGTTACCAGGGCCACGTTAAGTAGACTACTGGGGATGTTACCGGGGCCACGTTCAGTAGGCTACTGGGGATGTTACCAGGGCCACGTTCAGTAGACTACTGGGAATGTTACCAGGGCCACGTTCAGTAGACTACTGGGGATGTTACCGGGGCCACATTCAGTAGACTACTGGGGATGTTACCGGGGCCACGTTCAGTAGACTACTGGGGATGTTACCGGGCCACGTTCAGTAGACTACTGGGGATGTTACCGGGGCCACGTTCAGTAGGCTACTGGGAATGTTACCGGGGCCACGTTCAGTAGGTTACTGGGGCCACGTTCAGTAGGTTACTGGGAATGTTACCGGGGCCACGTTCAGTAGGCTACTGGGAATGTTACCGGGGCCACGTTCAGTAGGCTACTGGGAATGTTACCAGGGCCAATCCAGAGTGCTTCAAACATGATTTAGAGCTTGTTTATGGAAAAGTGCTTATTTCTGCATTTCAATGTTGCAACTAGCTGAAAACTATCCACAGTGTTTTTAAATCTCAACTAGACACAGCACAGCTAAATTGGACATCCAGAGTGCATCAAACATGATTTAGAGCTTGTTTATGGAAAAGTGCTTATTTCTGCATTTCAATGTTGCAACTAGCTGAAAACTATCCACAGTGTTCATTTAATCTCAACTAGACACAGCACAGCTAAAATTGGACATCCAGAGTGCATCAAACATGATTTAGAGCTTGTTTATGGAAAAGTGCTTATTTTGCATTTCAATGTTGCAACTTGCTGAAAACTATCCACAGTGTTCATTTAATCTCAACAATAGACACAGCACAGCTAAAATTGGACATCCAGAGTGCATCAAACATGATTTAGAGCTTGTTTATGGAAAAGTGCTTATTTCTGCATTTCAATGTTGCAACTTGCTGAAACTATCCACAGTGTTCATTTACATCTCAACTAGACACAGCACACAGCTAAAATTGGACATCCAGAGTGCATCAAACATGATTTAGAGCTTGTTTATGGAAAAGTGCTTATTTCTGCATTTCAATGTTGCAACTTGCTGAAAACTATCCACAGTGTTCATTTAATCTCAACTAGACACAGCACAGCTAAAATTGGACATCCAGAGTGCATCAAACATGATTTAGAGCTTGTTTATGGAAAAGTGCTTATTTCTGCATTTCAATGTTGCAACTTGCTGAAAACTATCCACAGTGTTCATTTAATCTCAACCTAGACACAGCACAGCTAAATTGGACATCCAGAGTGCATCAAACATGATTTAGAGCTTGTTTATGGAAAGTGCTTATTTCTGCATTTCAATGTTGCAACTTGCTGAAAACAGTCTACACAGGTTTCATAACATCTCGAAACAACAACAAAAACTTTTTCATCCAGAGTGCTTCAAACATGATTTAGAGCTTGTTTATGGAAAAGTGCTTATTTCTGCATTTCAATGTTGCAACTTGCTGAAAACGTCTACAGTGTTTTCATAACATCTCGAATAAACACACAAAAAAATTTTTCATCCAGAGTGCTTCAAACATGATTTAGAGCTTGTTTATGGAAAAGTGCTTATTTCTGCATTTCAATGTTGCAACTTGCTGAAAACTATCCAGTGTTCATTTAATCTCAACTAGACACAGCACAGCAAAAATTGGACATCCAGAGTGCATCAAACATGATTTAGAGCTTGTTTATGGAAAAGTGCTTATTTCTGCATTTCAATGTTGCAACTTGCTGAAAACTATCCACAGTGTTTCATTTCATCTCAACTAGACAGCACAGCAAAATTGGACATCCAGAGTGCATCAAACATGATTTAGAGCTTGTTTATGGAAAAGTGCTTATTTCTGCATTTCAATGTTGCAACTTGCTGAAAACTATCCACAGTGTTCATTTAATCTCAACTAGACACAGCACAGCAAAATTGACATCCAGAGTGCATCAAACATGATTTAGAGCTTGTTTATGGAAAAGTGCTTATTTCTGCATTTCAATGTTGCAACTTGCTGAAAACTATCCACAGTGTTCATTTAATCTCAACTAGACACAGCACAGCAAAATTGGACATCCAGAGTGCATCAAACATGATTTAGAGCTTGTTTATGGAAAAGTGCTTATTTCTGCATTTCAATGTTGCAACTAGCTGAAAACTATCCACAGTGTTCATTTAATCTCAACTAGACACAGCACAGCAAAAATTGGACATCCAGAGTGCATCAAACATGATTTAGAGCTTGTTTATGGAAAAGTGCTTATTTCTGCATTTCAATGTTGCAACTAGCTGAAAACTATCCACAGTGTTCATTCATATCTCAACTAGACACAGCACAGCAAAATTTGGACATCCAGAGTGCATCAAACATGATTTAGAGCTTGTTTATGGAAAAGTGCTTATTTCTGCATTTCAATGTTGCAACTTGCTGAAAACGTCCACAGTGTTCATTTAATCAACTAGACACACAGCCAGCTAAATTGGACATCCAGAGTGCTCAAACATGATTTAGAGCTTGTTTATGGAAAGTGCTTATTTTTCTGCATTTCAATGTTGCAACTGCTGAAAACTATCCACAGTGTTCATTTAATCTCAACTAGACACAGCACAGCTAAAATTGGACATCCAGAGTGCATCAAACATGATTTAGAGCTTGTTTATGGAAAAGTGCTTATTTCTGCATTTCAATGTTGCAACTTGCTGAAAACTACCACAGTGTTCATTTATCTCAACTAGACACAGCACAGCTAAAATTGACATCCAGAGTGCATCAAACATGATTTAGAGCTTGTTTATGAAAAGTGCTTATTTCTGCATTTCAATGTTGCAACTTGCTGAAAACTATCCACAGTGTTCATTTAATCTCAACTAGACACAACAGCACAGCAAAATTTTGGACATCCAGAGTGCATCAAACATGATTTAGAGCTTGTTTATGGAAAAGTGCTTATTTCTGCATTTCAATGTTGCAACTTGCTGAAAACAGTCCACAGTGTTTTCATAACATCTCGAATAAACATAACAAAAACATTTTCATCCAGAGTGCTTCAAACATGATTTAGAGCTTGTTTATGGAAAAGTGCTTATTTCTGCATTTCAATGTCAACTTGCTGAAAACTGTCTACAGTGTTTTCAAACATCTCGAATAAACAAAGCACAAACATTGTTTCATCCAGAGTGCTTCAAACATGATTTAGAGCTTGTTTATGGAAAAGTGCTTATTTCTCTTGCATTCAATGTTGCAACTTGCTGAAAACTATCCACAGTGTTCATTTAATCTCAACTAGACACAGCACAGCAAAAATTGGACATCCAGAGTGCATCAAACATGATTTAGAGCTTGTTTATGGAAAAGTGCTTATTTCTGCATTTCAATGTTGCAACTTGCTGAAAACTATCCACAGTGTTCATTTAATCTCAACTAGACACAGCACAGCAAAAATTGGACATCCAGAGTGCATCAAACATGATTTAGAGCTTGTTTATGGAAAAGTGCTTATTTCTGCATTTCAATGTTGCAACTTGCTGAAAACTATCCACAGTGTTCATTTAATCTCAACTAGACACAGCACAGCTAAAATTGGACATCCAGAGTGCATCAAACATGATTTAGAGCTTGTTTATGGAAAAGTGCTTATTTCTGCATTTCAATGTTGCAACTTGCTGAAAACTATCCACAGTGTTCATTTAATCTCAACTAGACACAGCACAGCTAAAATTGGACATCCAGAGTGCATCAAACATGATTTAGAGCTTGTTTATGGAAAAGTGCTTATTTCTGCATTTCAATGTTGCAACTTGCTGAAAACTATCCACAGTGTTCATTTCATCTCAACTAGACACAGCACAGCAAAAATTGGACATCCAGAGTGCATCAAACATGATTTAGAGCTTGTTTATTATGGAAAAGTGCTTATTTCTGCATTTCAATGTTGCACTTGCTGAAAACTATCCACAGTGTTCATTTAATCTCAACTAGACACAGCACAGCTAAAATTGGACATCCAGAGTGCATCAAACATGATTTAGAGCTTGTTTATGGAAAAGTGCTTATTTCTGCATTTCAATGTTGCAACTTGCTGAAAACTATCCACAGTGTTCATTTATCTCAACTAGACACAGCACAGCAAAAATTGGACATCCAGAGTGCATCAAACATGATTTAGAGCTTGTTTATGGAAAAGTGCTTATTTCTGCATTTCAATGTTGCAACTTGCTGAAAACGTCCACAGTGTTTTTTCATAACATCTCGAATAAACATAACAAACATTTTTCATCCAGAGTGCATCAAACATGATTTAGAGCTTGTTTATGGAAAAGTGCTTATTTCTGCATTTCAATGTTGCAACTTGCTGAAAACAGTCCACAGTGTTTCATAACATCTCGAATAAACAACAAAAAATTGTTTCATCCAGAGTGCTTCAAACATGATTTAGAGCTTGTTTATGGAAAAGTGCTTATTTCTGCATTTCAATGTTGCAACTTGCTGAAAACATTCCACAGTGTTTTTTTCATAACATCTCGAATAACAGCACAAAAAATTGGACATCCAGAGTGCATCAAACATGATTTAGAGCTTGTTTATGGAAAAGTGCTTATTTCTGCATTTCAATGTTGCAACTTGCTGAAAACTATCCCAGTGTTCATTTAATCTCAACTAGACACAGCACAGCAAAAATTGGACATCCAGAGTGCATCAAACATGATTTAGAGCTTGTTTATGGAAAAGTGCTTATTTCTGCATTTCAATGTTGCAACTAGCTGAAAACTATCCACAGTGTTCATTAATCTCAACTAGACACAGCACAGCTAAAATTGGACATCCAGAGTGCATCAAACATGATTTAGAGCTTGTTTATGGAAAAGTGCTTATTTCTGCATTTCAATGTTGCAACTTGCTGAAAACTATCCACAGTGTTCATTTAATCTCAACTAGACACAGCACAGCAAAATTGGACATCCAGAGTGCATCAAACATGATTTAGAGCTTGTTTATGGAAAAGTGCTTATTTCTGCATTTCAATGTTGCAACTTGCTGAAAACTATCCACAGTGTTCATTTAATCTCAACTAGACACAGCACAGCAAAAATTGGACATCCAGAGTGCATCAAACATGATTTAGAGCTTGTTTATGGAAAAGTGCTTATTTCTGCATTTCAATGTTGTAACTTGCTGAAAAAGTCACAGTGTTTTCATAACATCTCGAATAAACATAACAAAAACATTTTTCATCCAGAGTGCTTCAAACATGATTTAGAGCTTGTTTATGGAAAAGTGCTTATTTCTGCATTTCAATGTTGCAACTTGCTGAAAACAGTCCACAGTGTTCATAACATCTCAATACACAGCACAAAAAATTTTTCATCCAGAGTGCTCAAACATGATTTAGAGCTTGTTTATGGAAAAGTGCTTATTTCTGCATTTCAATGTTGCAACTTGCTGAAACAGTCCACAGTGTTTCATAACATCTCGAATAAACATCAACAAAAACATTTTTCATCCAGAGTGCTTCAAACATGATTTAGAGCTTGTTTATGGAAAAGTGCTTATTTCTGCATTTCAATGTTGCAACTTGCTGAAAACTATCCAGTGTTCATTTAATCTCAACTAGACACAGCACAGCTAAAATTGGACATCCAGAGTGCATCAAACATGATTTAGAGCTTGTTTATGGAAAGTGCTTATTTCTGCATTTCAATGTTGCAACTAGCTGAAAACTATCCACAGTGTTCATTTAATCTCAACTAGACACAGCACAGCAAAATTGGACATCCAGAGTGCATCAAACATGATTTAGAGCTTGTTTATGGAAAAGTGCTTATTTCTGCATTTCATGTTGCAATTGCTGAAAACTACTACATCCACAGTGTGTTCATTTCATCTCAACTAGACACAGCACAGCAAAATTGGACATCCAGAGTGCATCAAACATGATTTAGAGCTTGTTTATGGAAAAGTGCTTATTTCTGCATTTCGCATTTCAATGTTGCAACTTGCTGAAAACTCTACAGTGTTTTTCATAACATCTCGAATAAACATCACAAAATTTTTCATCCAGAGTGCTTCAAACATGATTTAGAGCTTGTTTATGGAAAAGTGCTTATTTCTGCATTTCAATGTTGCAACTTGCTGAAAACTATCCAGTGTTCATTTAATCTCAACTAGACAGCACAGCTAAAATTGGACATCCAGAGTGCATCAAACATGATTTAGAGCTTGTTTATGGAAAAGTGCTTATTTCTGCATTTCAATGTTGCAACTTGCTGAAAACTATCCACAGTGTTCATTTAATCTCAACTAGACACAGCACAGCTAAATTGGACATCCAGAGTGCATCAAACATGATTTAGAGCTTGTTTATGGAAAAGTGCTTATTTCTGCATTTCAATGTTGCAACTAGCTGAAAACTATCCACAGTGTTCATTTAATCTCAACTAGACACAGCACAGCTAAAATTGGACATCCAGAGTGCATCAAACATGATTTAGAGCTTGTTTATGGAAAAGTGCTTATTTCTGCATTTCAATGTTGCAACTAGCTGAAAACTATCCACAGTGTTCATTTAATCTCAACTAGCACAGCACAGCTAAAATTGGACATCCAGAGTGCATCAAACATGATTTAGAGCTTGTTTATGGAAAAGTGCTTATTTCTGCATTTCAATGTTGCAACTAGCTGAAAACTATCCACAGTGTTCATTTAATCTCAACTAGACACAGCACAGCAAAATTTGGACATCCAGAGTGCATCAAACATGATTTAGAGCTTGTTTATGGAAAAGTGCTTATTTCTGCATTTCAATGTTGTAACTTGCTGAAAACAGTCCACAGTGTTTCATAACATCTCGAATAAACATAACAAAACATTTTCACATCCAGAGTGCTTCAAACATGATTTAGAGCTTGTTTATGGAAAAGTGCTTATTTCTGCATTTCAATGTTGCAACTTGCTGAAAACAGTCCACAGTGTTTTCATAAACATCTCGAATAAACATAACAAAACATTTTTCATCCAGAGTGCTCAAACATGATTTAGAGCTTGTTTATGGAAAAGTGCTTATTTCTGCATTTCAATGTTGCAACTAGCTGAAAACAGTCACAGTGTTTTTCATAACATCTCGAAACATCACAAAAACTTTTACATCCATCCAGAGTGCATCAAACATGATTTAGAGCTTGTTTATGGAAAAGTGCTTATTTCTGCATTTCAATGTTGCAACTAGCTGAAAACTATCCATGTTCATTATCAACTAGACACAGCACAGCTAAAATTGGACATCCAGAGTGCATCAAACATGATTTAGAGCTTGTTTATGGAAAAGTGCTTATTTCTGCATTTCAATGTTGCAACTAGCTGAAACTTCCACAGTGTTCATTTAATCTCAACTAGACACAGCACAGCTAAAATTGGACATCCAGAGTGCATCAAACATGATTTAGAGCTTGTTTATGGAAAAGTGCTTATTTCTGCATTTCAATGTTGCAACTAGCTGAAAACTATCCACAGTGTTCATTTCAATCTCAACTAACACAGCACAGCTAAAATTGACATCCAGAGTGCATCAAACATGATTTAGAGCTTGTTTATGGAAAAGTGCTTATTTCTGCATTTCAATGTTGCAACTAGCTGAAAACTATCCACAGTGTTCATTTAATCTCAACTAGACACAGCACAGCAAAAATTGGACATCCAGAGTGCATCAAACATGATTTAGAGCTTGTTTATGGAAAGTGCTTATTTCTGCATTTCAATGTTGCAACTTGCTGAAAACTATCCACAGTGTTCATTTAACTCAACTAGACACAGCACAGCTAAAATGGACATCCAGAGTGCATCAAACATGATTTAGAGCTTGTTTATGGAAAAGTGCTTATTTCTGCATTTCAATGTTGCAACTTGCTGAAAACTATCCACAGTGTTCATTTTAATCTCACTAGACACAGCACAGCTAAAATTGGACATCCAGAGTGCATCAAACATGATTTAGAGCTTGTTTATGGAAAAGTGCTTATTTCTGCATTTCAATGTTGCAACTTGCTGAAAACAGTCCACAGTGTTTTCATAACATCTCAATAGACACAACAAAAAATTGGACATCCAGAGTGCATCAAACATGATTTAGAGCTTGTTTATGGAAAAGTGCTTATTTCTGCATTTCAATGTTGCAACTTGCTGAAAACAGTCACAGTGTTTTCATAATCTCAATAAACATAACAAAAAATTTTCATCCAGAGTGCATCAAACATGATTTAGAGCTTGTTTATGGAAAAGTGCTTATTTCTGCATTTCAATGTTGCAACTTGCTGAAAACGTCCACAGTGTTTTCATTTAATCTCGAGAAACATAACAACAAAATTTTTCATCCAGAGTGCTCAAACATGATTTAGAGCTTGTTTATGGAAAAGTGCTTATTTCTGCATTTCAATGTTGCAACTAGCTGAAAACTATCCACAGTGTTCATTTAATCTCAACTAGACACAGCACAGCAAAATTGGACATCCAGAGTGCATCAAACATGATTTAGAGCTTGTTTATGGAAAAGTGCTTATTTCTGCATTTCAATGTTGCAACTAGCTGAAAACTATCCACAGTGTTCATTAATCTCAACTAGACCAGCACAGCTAAAATTGGACATCCAGAGTGCATCAAACATGATTTAGAGCTTGTTTATGGAAAAGTGCTTATTTCTGCATTTCAATGTTGCAACTAGCTGAAAACTATCCACAGTGTTCATTTAATCTCAACTAGACACAGCACAGCTAAAATTGGACATCCAGAGTGCATCAAACATGATTTAGAGCTTGTTTATGGAAAAGTGCTTATTTCTGCATTTCAATGTTGCAACTTGCTGAAAACTATCCACAGTGTTCATTTAATCTCAACTAGACACAGCACAGCTAAATTGGACATCCAGAGTGCATCAAACATGATTTAGAGCTTGTTTATGGAAAAGTGCTTATTTCTGCATTTCAATGTTGCAACTAGCTGAAAACTATCCACAGTGTTCATTAATCTCAACTAGACACAGCACAGCTAAAATTGGACATCCAGAGTGCATCAAACATGATTTAGAGCTTGTTTATGGAAAAGTGCTTATTTCTCTGCATTTCAATGTTGCAACTTGCTGAAAACAGTCCACAGTGTTTTCATAACATCTCGAATAAACATAACAAAAAATTTTCATCCAGAGTGCATCAAACATGATTTAGAGCTTGTTTATGGAAAAGTGCTTATTTCTGCATTTCAATGTTGCAACTTGCTGAAAACAGTCACAGTGTTTTCATAACATCTCGAATAAACATAACACAAAAATTTTCATCCAGAGTGCTTCAAACATGATTTAGAGCTTGTTTATGGAAAAGTGCTTATTTCTGCATTTCAATGTTGCAACTAGCTGAAAACAGTCTACAGTGTTTTCATAACATCTCGAATAACCACACAAAAATTTTCATCCAGAGTGCTTCAAACATGATTTAGAGCTTGTTTATGGAAAAGTGCTTATTTCTGCATTTCAATGTTGCAACTAGCTGAAAACTAGTCACAGTGTTTCATTTATCTCAACTAGACACAGCACAGCTAAAATTGGACATCCAGAGTGCATCAAACATGATTTAGAGCTTGTTTATGGAAAAGTGCTTATTTCTGCATTTCAATGTTGCAACTAGCTGAAAACTATCCACAGTGTTCATTTAATCTCACTAGACACAGCACAGCTAAATTGGACATCCAGAGTGATCAAACATGATTTAGAGCTTGTTTATGGAAAGTGCTTATTTCTGCATTTCAATGTTGCAACTTGCTGAAAACTATCCACAGTGTTCATTTAATCTCAACTAGACACAGCACAGCTAAAATTGACATCCAGAGTGCATCAAACATGATTTAGAGCTTGTTTATGGAAAGTGCTTATTTCTGCATTTCAATGTTGCAACTTGCTGAAAACTATCCACAGTGTTCATTTAATCTCAACTAGACACAGCACAACAATTGGCCCTAAATGGCCCTCTTGTTGGCCGACTGCTTATGTGGGCTAATAGCATATGAATTAACTTCTTTAAAAATATATATATAATGAAAAGATAAAATAAAAATAGGCTATAACAACATAAAGTTTAGAAAATCAAAGTACCCACAGTCTTACTCATCACTGTTGACTACATCAGGTTTTACTACTGAACAATAGCCTGTAATCAGTAGTTATTACCCACAGCATTACTCATCACTGTTGACTCCATCCGGTTTTACCACTGAACAATAGCCTGTAAATCAATAGTTATTCTGAACAAAATACATTTTTCGATGAATTTCTGTTGTTTGGTTTTATTGTCTGTACAGTCGCTGAGATTATATTTGTTTATCAATGCAACAAAATTTAAAAAAATGGTCTACTTTGATGAATAGGTTACAGATCAGATCAGGAATCCGGGTGACAACACTGCCCCGCATTGGCTGCGGAAGAAATGATATATCGTGTTTCCATTTTTCAGGTCGTAACATGTCGGAATGCTGGAGGGCGTTTTACACGGAGTCGGTTTTGTCACGTTCTGTGTTAGAGCGTTTGAGGACACACTGGCGTGTGGGCTTTGCGTCCGGCGTCCGTTTGATGCGATTATGTCAGCGCCTGGTAACCAAACTGGTATTACCATGCCAGCTACAATGTCAGTGAAAGGAATGAGGAGGAGGAGGAGGAGGTGAGGGGGGGGGGGAGTATGGTGAAGTAAGTGGCGTGGCTGGTATCTGTTATGTTCCGCCTGTGCGTGGTGTATGCGCCTATCAGATTGGTATGGCATATGACCACACAGATAGACCGGTTGGTATGGCTGGTACTTTCCCGGCTAGACTGAAGCCAAAACTCCCATGTAATTTCCTCCTCTAAAAAACAGAGGGAGGGAGAGAAAGAGGGAGAGGTCCTCTGGTCCAGGAGTCTTATTCTGTCTTTTTTTTTGTCCTACGTTTTGTCCTTGCAACATAATCATCTCTTTAACATTACCAATAGTTAGTCAGGCATTAGTGGGGGTTCCCCAGTCTCTCCTGTATCCCAGTGTAAGCCATTGGGGCGGCAGGGTAGCCTAGTGGTTAGAGTGTTGGACTAGTAACCTGAAAGGTTGCAAGTTCAAATCTCTGAGCTGACAAATCTGTCGTTCTGCCCCTGAACAGGCAGTTAACTGTTCCTAGGCCGTCATTGTAAATAAGAATGTGTTCTTAACTGACTTGCCTAGTTAAATAAAGGTAAAATAAATACAAATTACACCCCTTGGTCTGAGTGATGAAAGCACTTGTCTTTAAGTTTGTAGATCAGTGGAAACGAATCGGAGAGTGTAGAGAATAGACGCACAATGAGATTCCTATCGAAAGTAAAAGTAAATCGATGCCCTGGGTGCGACGCGAACAGACAGACGCACGACAAACGGCAACAAAGTGCACGGAGTGTTCAAGGACATCTATAGCTTAATGCGTTGATCATATAGTGGAAGCTGTTGCGTTTTAACCGAGGTGATGGAGACTCTCGATGCCCGCCAGACAGGTGAGATTTTTGGGGTCTTTTTCTGCTGGTCTCCTCAATATAGTTTTTATCCGGCGCACATTCTCCAATGCATGGTGAAATAAAAAAAAACATATATTTTTTTGAAAAGACAATGTAAACTTATTTTGTACTATTTATTTAAGAGTTTTACCCGTTTTTATATTAGTAAATGAAATTTAATTTCGCCGTATTTTTGTTTGTGAATGATTGCATGTAGCGTGTGATTTGATGCGGGTTTTTTGGGGGTGTTTGGGGGGGGGGGAATTCCAGTCAGCAACGAGAGAAAGTGAATGACCAGGTGTCCTCTAATGGCCCGGGTAGGTGCTGTTCTCCGTTCTGTTATTCAGAAGGAATTACTACCGTGTGTTGCAATCTTAACCTCTGTAATATTTAATTTGTGCTTGGCAGGTTTCTGGAATGTATTATTTTATTATAGGACTTGTATCATGTCCCCCCCCCCCCCCCCCCCCCCCCACATGTTTAAAAAGAGCAATACAACTGTGACACGTGGGGGGGGGGGGGACGTGGAGTTAACTAATTAGGCCATACTTTTACTTTCTAATCTGTTTTAATATTATTCTCTCACCCCCCCCCCCCCCCCCCCAGGATGTGGGTAGCTCATAGGCTACTTATAGGTGTAAATCAACAACTGTAAGACGAGTCTATTTCAGCTTTGGACCAGAGACATTATGACCAGAGACGAGACCAGACAGAGAACAGAGACATTATGTTTAGAGAGACGGGACACACAATTCTAGCTGCTCTGGGGTCCCTGCTGAAGCCCAATAGGCTACTTATAGTGTAAATCAACAACTGTAAGACGAGTCTATTTCAGCTTTGGACCAGAGACATTATGACCAGAGACAGAGACCAGACAGACAGACCAGACAGAGAACAGAGACATTATGTTTAGAGAGACGGGACACACATTCTAGCTGCTCTGGGGTCCCTGCTGAAGCCCAATAGGCTAGTTACAGAGTAAATCAACATCTGTAAGACGAGTCTGTTTCAGCTTTGGACCAGAGACATTATGACCAGAGACAGAGACCAGACAGACAGACCAGACAGAGAACAGAGACATTATGTTTAGAGAGACGGGACACACATTCTAGCTGCTCTGGGGTCCCTGCTGAAGCCCAATAGGCTAGTTACAGAGTAAATCAACATCTGTAAGACGAGTCTGTTTCAGCTTTGGACCAGAGACATTATGATCAGAGAGATGGGACAAAACATTGAGAATGTTGAATATTGTTCCAAATTCTAGAAATTCTGTTTTTTATTTTATTTAACTAGACAATTTCAGTTAAGAAACCCTCCCCTAACCCGAACGACCCTGGGCCAATATTGCACCGCCCAATGGGACCATCGATCACGTTCCGGTCCTGATGCTAGAGACCGTAACCCAATGAGAGGTCCTGATGCTAGAGACCGTAACCCAATGAGAGGTCCTGATACTAGAGACCGTAACTCAACACCTTATTGAGAGGTCCTGATGCTAGAGACCGTAACCCAATGAGAGGTCCTGATACTAGAGACCGTAACCCAACACCTTATTGAGAGGTCCTGATGCTAGAGACCGTAACCCAATGAGAGGCCCTGATGCTAGAGCCCGTAACCCAATGAGAGGTCCTGATGCTAGAGACCGTAACCCAATGAGAGGTCCTGATACTAGAGACCGTAACCCAACACCTTATTGAGAGGTCCTGATGCTAGAGACCGTAACCCAATGAGAGGCCCTGATGCTAGAGACCGTAACCCAATGAGAGGTCCTGATGCTAGAGACCGTAACCCAATGAGAGGTCCTGATACTAGAGACCGTAACCCAACACCTTATTGAGAGGTCCTGATGCTAGAGACCGTAACCCAATGAGAGGTCCTGATGCTAGAGACTGTAACCCTGGACCCTGAGCTTCCTACACCTAGCTGAGAGGCCCTGATGCTAGAGACCGTAACCCATTGAGAGGTCCTGATGCTAGAGACTGTAACCCAATGAGAGGTCCTGATGCTAGAGACCGTAACCCAACACCTTATTGAGAGGTCCTGATGCTAGAGACCGTAACCCAATGAGAGGTCCTGATGCTAGAGACTGTAACCCAATGAGAGGTCCTGATGCTAGAGACCGTAACCCAATGAGAGGTCCTGATGCTAGAGACCGTAACCCAACACCTTATTGAGAGGTCCTGATGCTAGAGACCGTAACCCAATGAGATGCCCTGATACTAGAGCCCGTAACCCAATGAGAGGTCCTGATACTAGAGACCGTAACCCAATGAGAGGTCCTGATGCTAGAGACGGTAACCCAACACTTTATTGAGAGGTCCTGATACTAGAGACCATAACCCAATGAGAGGTCCTGATGCTAGAGAACGTAACTCAATGAGAGGCCCTGATGCTAGAGACCGTAACCCTGGACCCTGTGCTTCCTACACCTTATTGAGAGGCCCTGATGCTAGAGACCGTAACCCTGGACCTGTGCTTCCTACACCTAGCTGAGCTGCAGACATCATTGCTCCCCCATTAACATGTATTTCTAACCTCACGCTACTTGTCAACTATTATTAACCCATATCAACATTGTCTGTACCTTCAAAGGTACTGGAGTCCTTAGTTAGTAGGCGGCTAAAAACCTACTTCCAAGAAAACAACATCTTAAATGGAATGTAAATCAGGTTTTTTAGGTCTGGCCACAGCACTGTTTCAGCAACATTGAAGGTTTTAAATGACGTGCACTGTGCTCTTGATAAGAAAGTTACATTGTGTTGTCTGTCTTTATTGATTTGTCGAAGGCATTTGACAACGTAGACCATACTGTGTTCGTAGTGCAAAGGTTTAAATGTTGTGGAATTACTGGTCGTGCTCTAGCTTTGTTTATAAATGACCTATCAAATCGTTCAGAATGTGTAATGGCGGATGGTTGTAAATATGAGTCCATAGAGGTGTGCTCAGGTGTTCCGCAAGGTTCTATTTTGGGCCCACTATTTTTTTGTTTTGTATGTCAACAACATTGGGAATCTTATTGAAAACAGCGAATGTAATTTTCTTTTCATGCAGATGATACTGTTCTTTATTCTAGTGTAGTTTATCTGTTCTCTATTCTAGTGGTAGTAGTTGATCTGTTCTCTATTCTAGTGGTAGTAGTTTATCTGTTCTCTATTCTAGTGGTAGTAGTTTATCTGTTCTCTATTCTAGTGGTAGTAGTTTATCTGTTCTCTATTCTAGTGGTAGTAGTTTATCTGTTCTCTATTCTAGTGTAGTTTATCTGTTCTCTATTCTAGTGTAGTTTATCTGTTCTCTATTCTAGTGTAGTTTATCTGTTCTCTATTCAAGTGGTAGTAGTTTATCTGTTCTTTATTCTAGTGTAGTTTATATGTTCTCTATTCTAGTGGTAGTAGTTTATCTGTTCTTTATTCTAGTGTAGTTAATCTGTTCTCTATTCTAGTGTAGTTTATCTGTTCTCTATTCTAGTGGTAGTAGTTTATCTGTTCTCTATTCTAGTGTAGTTTATCTGTTCTCTATTCTAGTGGTAGTAGTTGATCTGTTCTCTATTCTAGTGGTAGTAGTTTATCTGTTCTCTATTCTAGTGTAGTTTATCTGTTCTCTATTCTAGTGGTAGTAGTTTATCTGTTCTCTATTCTAGTGGTAATAGTTTATCTGTTCTCTATTCTAGTGTAGTTTATCTGTTCTCTATTCAAGTGGTAGTAGTTTATCTGTTCTCTATTCTAGTGGTAGTAGTTTATCTGTTCTCTATTCTAGTGGTAGTAGTTTATCTGTTCTCTATTCTAGTGGTAGTAGTTTATCTGTTCTCTATTCTAGTGTAGTAGTTTATCTGTTCTCTATTCTAGTGGTAGTAGTTTATCTGTTCTCTATTCTAGTGGTAGTAGTTTATCTGTTCTCTATTCTAAGTGGTAGTAGTTTATCTGTTCTCTATTCTAGTGGTAGTAGTTTATCTGTTCTCTATTCTAGTGTAGTTTATCTGTTCTCTATTCTAGTGTAGTTTATCTGTTCTCTATTCTAGTGTAGTTTATCTGTTCTCTATTCTAGTGGTAGTAGTTTATCTGTTCTCTATTCTAGTGGTAGTTAGTTTATCTGTTCTCTATTCTAGTGGTAGTAGTTTATCTGTTCTCTATTCTAGTGGTAGTAGTTTATCTGTTCTCTATTCTAGTGTAGTTTATCTGTTCTCTTATTCTAGTGTAGTTTATCTGTTCTCTATTCTAGTGTAGTTTATCTGTTCTCTATTCTAGTGGTAGTAGTTTATCGTTTTATCTGTTCTCTTTCTATAGTGGGTAGTAGTTTATCTGTTCTCTATTCTAGTGGTAGTAGTTATCTGTTCTCTATTCAAGTGGTAGTAGTTTTATCTGTTCTCTATTCTAGTGGTAGTAGTTTATCTGTTCTCTATTCTAGTGGTAGTAGTTTATCTGTCTCTATTCTAGTGGTAGTAGTTTATCTGTTCTCTATTCTAGTGTAGTTTATCTGTTCTCTATCTAGTGTAGTTATATGTTCTCTATTCTAGTGTAGTTTATCTGTTCTCTATTCTAGTGGTAGTAGTTTATCTGTTCTCTATTTAGTGTAGTTTATCTGTTCTCTATTCTAGTGTAGTTTATCTGTTCTCTATTCAGTGGTAGTAGTTTATCTGTTCTCTATCTAGTGTAGTTTATCTGTTTCTCTATTCTAGTGTAGTTTATCTGTTCTCTATTCTAGTGTAGTTATCTGTTCTCTATTCTAGTGGTAGTAGTTATCTGTTCTCTATTCTAGTGGTAGTAGTTTATCTGTTCTCTATTCTAGTGGTAGTAGTTTATCTGTTCTCTATTCTAGTGGTAGTAGTTTATCTGTTCTCTCTATTCTAGTGGTAGTAGTTTATCTGTTCTCTATTCTAGTGGTAGTAGTTTATCTGTTCTCTATTCTAGTGTAGTTTATCTGTTCTCTATTCTAGTGTAGTTTATCTGTTCTCTATTCTAGTGGTAGTAGTTTATCTGTTCTCTATTCTAGTGGTAGTAGTTTATCTGTTCTCTATTCTAGTGGTAGTAGTTTATCTGTTCTCTATTCTAGTGGTAGTAGTTTATCTGTTCTCTATTCAAGTGGTAGTAGTTGATCTGTTCTCTATTCTAGTGTAGTTTATCTGTTCTCTATTCTAGTGGTAGTAGTTTATCTGTTCTCTATTCTAGTGGTAGTAGTTTATCTGTTCTCTATTCAAGTGGTAGTAGTTTATCTGTTCTCTATTCTAGTGGTAGTAGTTGATCTGTTCTCTATTCTAGTGGTAGTAGTTTATCTGTTCTCTATTCTAGTGTAGTTTATCTGTTCTCTATTCTAGTGTAGTTTATCTGTTCTCTATTCTAGTGGTAGTTTATCTGTTCTCTATTCTAGTGTAGTTTATCTGTTCTCTATTCTAGTGTAGTTTATCTGTTCTCTATTCTAGTGGTAGTTTATCTGTTCTCTATTCTAGTGTAGTTTATCTGTTCTCTATTCTAGTGTAGTTTATCTGTTCTCTATTCAAGTGGTAGTAGTTTATCTGTTCTCTATTCTAGTGGTAGTAGTTTATCTGTTCTCTATTCTAGTGGTAGTAGTTTATCTGTTCTCTATTCTAGTGGTAGTAGTTTATCTGTTCTCTATTCTAGTGGTAGTAGTTTATCTGTTCTCTATTCTAGTGGTAGTAGTTTTATCTGTTCTCTATTCTAGTGGTAGTAGTTTATCTGTTCTCTATTCTAGTGGTAGTAGTTTATCTGTTCTCTATTCTAGTAGTAGTTATCTGTTCTCTATTCAAGTCGGTAGTAGTTATCTGTTCTCTATTCTAGTGGTATCGTTTATCTGTTCTCTATTCTATGTAGGTAGTAGTTATCTGTTCCTCTATTCTAGTGTAGTAGGTTATCTGTCTCTATTCTAGTGGTAGTAGTTTATCTGTTCTCTATTCTAGTGGTAGTAGTTTATCGTTCTCTATTCTAGTGTAGTTTATCTGTTCTCTATTCTAGTGTAGTTTATCTGTCTTCTATTCTAGTGTAGTTAATCTGTTCTCTATTCTAGTGTAGTTTATTCTGTTCTCTATTTCTAGTGGTAGTAGTTTATCTGTTCTCTATTCTAGTGTAGTTTATCTGTTCTCTATTCTAGGGTAGTAGTTGATCTGTTCTCTATTCTAGTGGTAGTAGTTGATCTGTTCTCTATTCTAGTGGTAGTAGTTGATCTGTTCTCTATTCTAGTGGTAGTAGTTGATCTGTCTCTATTCTAGGTGTAGTTGATTGCTTCTCTACTATTCTAGTGTAGTTATATGTATCTTTCTTATTCTAGTGTAGTTTATCTGTTCTCTATTCTAGTGGTAGTAGTTTATCTGTTCTCTATTCTAGTGTAGTTTATCTGTTCTCTATTCTAGTGGTAGTAGTTGATCTGTTCTCTATCTAGTGGTAGTAGTTGATCTGTTCTCTATTCTAGTGTAGTTATCTGTTCTCTATTCTAGTGGTAGTAGTTTATCTGTTCTCTATTCTAGTGGTAGTAGTTTATCTGTTCTCTATTCTAGTGTAGTTTATCTGTTCTCTATTCTAGTGTAGTTTATCTGTTCTCTATTCTAGTGGTAGTAGTTTATCTGTTCTCTATTCAAGTGGTAGTAGTTTATCTGTTCTCTATTCTAGTGTAGTTTATCTGTTCTCTATTCTAGTGGTAGTAGTTTATCTGTTCTTTATTCTAGTGTAGTTATCTGTTCTCTATTCTAGTGTAGTTTTATCTGTTCTCTATTCTAGTGGTAGTAGTTTATCTGTTCTCTATTCTAGTGGTAGTAGTTTATCTGTTCTCTATTCAAGTGGTAGTAGTTTATCTGTTCTCTATTCATAGTGGTAGTAGTTATCTGTTCTCTATTCAAGTGGTAGTAGTTTATCTGTTCTCTATTCTAGATGTAGTTTATCTGTTCTCTATTCTAGTGTAGTAGTTTATCTGTTCCTCTATTCTAGTGGTAGTAGTTTATCTGTTCTCTATTCTGTGGTAGTAGTTTATCTGTTCTCTATTCTAGTGGTAGTAGTTATCTGTTCTCTATTCTAGTGGTAGTAGTTTATCTGTTCTCTATTCTAGTGGTAGTAGTTTATCTGTTCTCTATTCTAGTGGTAGTAGTTTATCTGTTCTCTATTCAAGTGGTAGTAGTTTATCTGTTCTCTATTCTAGTGGTAGTAGTTTATCTGTTCTCTATTCTAGTGGTAGTAGTTTATCTGTTCTCTATTCTAGTGGTAGTAGTTTATCTGTTCTCTATTCTATGGTAGTTTACTGTCTCTATTCTAGTGGTAGTAAGTTTATCTGTTCTCTATTCTAGTGGTAGTAGTTTATCTGTTCTCTATTCAAGTGGTAGTAGTTATCTGTTCTCTATTCAAGTGGTAGTAGTTTTATCTGTTCTCTATTTAGTGTAGTTTATCTGTTCTCTATTCAAGTGTAGTTGATCTGTTTCTCTATTCTAGTGGTAGTAGTTTATCTGTTCTCTATTCTAGTGGTAGTAGTTGATCTGTTCTCTATTCAAGTGGTAGTAGTTATTTTAATTTATTGAAAAATGCCCAAAGAGCATTTTCTGTATGATTTTAAAGCTGGTTTTAAATTCGGGTAAAAACAAAAATGTTTGTATTTCAAATGCAGGCATGTTACCGAATCCAATCTGGCCTCAAACACCATCTTTGGTGTTATTACTTTGGTGTTTAGTATCTTTGGTGTTTAGTATCTTTGGTGTTAGTATCTTTGGTGTTTAGTGTCTTTGGTGTTTAGTATCATTGGTGTTTAGTATCTTTGGTGTTTAGTATCATTGGTGTTTAGTATCTTTGGTGTTTAGTATCTTTGGTGTTTAATATCTTTGGTGTTTAGTATCTTTGGTGTTTAGTATCTTTGGTGTTTAGTATCTTTGGTGTTTAGTATCTTTGGTGTTTAGTATCTTTGGTGTTTAGTGTCTTTGGTGTTTAGTATCATTGGTGTTTAGTATCTTTGGTGTTTAGTATCATTGGTGTTTAGTATCTTGGTGTTTAGTATCTTTGGTGTTTAGTATCTTTGGTGTTTAGTATCTTTGGTGTTTAATATCTTTGGTGTTTAGTATCTTTGGTGTTTAGTATCTTTGGTGTTTAGTATCTTTGGTGTTTAGTATCTTGGTGTTTAGTATCTTTGGTGTTTAGTATCATTTGGTGTTTAGTATCTTTGGTGTTTAGTATCTTGGTGTTTAATATCTTTGGTGTTTAGTATCTTTGGTGTTTAGTATCTTTTGTGTTTAGTATCTTTGGTGTTAGTATCATTGGTGTTTAGTATCATTGGTGTTTAGTATCTTTGGTGTAGTGTAGGAGTGTTAACCCCAGTGTCCTGGCTAAATTCCCAATCTGGCCCTCAAACCATCACGGTCACCTAATAATCCCCAGTTTACAATTGGCTCATTCATCCCCCTCCTCTCCCCTGTAACTATTCCCCAGGTCGTTGCTGCAAATGAGAACGTGTTCTCAGTCAACTTACCTGGTAAAATAACAGATAAATAAAATAATTTAAAAAATTGGAGAATGGTGTATACTATATATCTGATTGGAGGGGGTGTATTCTATATGTTAATACTATATATCTGATTGGAGGGGGTGTATTCTATATGTTAATACTATATATCTGATTGGAGGGGGTGTATTCTATATGTTAATACTATATATCTGATTGGAGGGGGTGTATTCTATATTTTAATACTATATATCTGATTGGAGGGGGTGTATTCTATATGTTAATACTATATATCTGATTGGAGGGGGTGTATTCTATATGTTAATACTATATATCTGATTGGAGGGGGTTGTATTCTATATGTTAATACTATATATCTGATTGGAGGGGGTGTATTCTATATGTTAATACTATATATCTGATTGGAGGGGGTGTATTCTATATGTTAATACTATATATCTGATTGGATGGGGTGTATTCTATATGTTAATACTATATATCTGATTGGAAGGGGTGTGTTCTATATGTTAACTATACAGTGCCTTGCGAAAGTATTCGGCCCCCTTGAACTTTGCGACCTTTTGCCACATTTCAGGCTTCAAACATAAAGATATAAAACTGTATTTTTTTGTGAAGAATCAACAACAAGTGGGACACAATCATAAAGTGGAACGACATTTATTGGATATTTCAAACTTTTTAACAAATCAAACACTGAAAAATTGGGCGTGCAAAATTATTCAGCCCCCTTAAGTTAATACTTTGTAGCGCCACCTTTTGCTGCGATTACAGCTATAAGTCGCTTGGGGTATGTCTCTATCAGTTTTGCACATCGAGAGACTGAAATTTTTTCCCATTCCTCCTTGCAAAACAGCTCGAGCTCAGTGAGGTTGGATGGAGAGCATTTGTGAACAGCAGTTTTCAGTTCTTTCCACAGATTCTCGATTGGATTCAGGTCTGGACTTTGACTTGGCCATTCTAACACCTGGATATGTTTATTTTTGAACCATTCCATTGTAGATTTTGCTTTATGTTTTGGATCATTGTCTTGTTGGAAGACAAATCTCCGTCCCAGTCTCAGGTCTTTTGCAGACTCCATCAGGTTTTCTTCCAGAATGGTCCTGTATTTGGCTTCATCCATCTTCCCATCAATTTTAACCATCTTCCCTGTCCCTGCTGAAGAAAAGCAGGCCCAAACCATGATGCTGCCACCACAATGTTTGACAGTGGGGATAGTGTGTTCAGGGTGATGAGCTGTGTTGCTTTTACGCCAAACATAACGTTTTGCATTGTTGCCAAAAAAGTTCAATTTTGGTTTCATCTGACCAGAGCACCTTCTTCCACATGTTTGGTGTGTCTCCCAGGTGGCTTGTGGCAAACTTTAAACGACACTTTTATGGATATCTTTAAGAAATGGCTTTCTTCTTGCCACTCTTCCATAAAGGCCAGATTTGTGCAATATACGACTGATTGTTGTCCTATGGACAGAGTCTCCCACCTCAGCTGTAGATCTCTGCAGTTCATCCAGAGTGATCATGGGCCTCTTGGCTGCATCTCTGATCAGTCTTCTCCTTGTATGAGCTGAAAGTTTAGAGGGACAGCCAGGTCTTGGTAGATTTGCAGTGGTCTGATACTCCTTCCATTTCAATATTATCACTTGCACAGTGCTCCTTGGGATGTTTAAAGCTTGGGAAATCTTTTTGTATCCAAATCCGGCTTTAAACTTCTTCACAACAGTATCTCGGACCTGCCTGGTGTGTTCCTTGTTCTTCATGATGCTCTCTGCGCTTTTAACGGACCTCTGAGACTATCACAGTGCAGGTGCATTTATACGGAGACTTGATTACACACAGGTGGATTGTATTTATCATCATTAGTCATTTAGGTCAACATTGGATCATTCAGAGATCCTCACTGAACTTCTGGAGAGAGTTTGCTGCACTGAAAGTAAAGGGGCTGAATAATTTTGCACGCCCAATTTTTTAGTTTCTGATTTGTTAAAAAAGTTTGAAATATCCAATAAATGTCGTTCCACTTCATGATTGTGTCCCACTTGTTGTTGATTCTTCACAAAAAAATACAGTTTTATATCTTTATGTTTGAAGCCTGAAATGTGGCAAAAGGTCGCAAAGTTCAAGGGGGCCGAATACTTTCGCAAGGCACTGTATATCTGATTGGAGGGGGTGTATTCTATATGTTAATACTATATATCTGATTGGAGGGGGTGTATTCTATATGTTAATAATATCTGATTGGAGGGGGTGTATTCTATATGTTAACTATATATCTGATTGGAGGGGGTGTATTCTATATGTTAATACTATATATCTGATTGGAGGGGGTGTATTCTATATGTTAATACTATATATCTGATTGGAGGGGGTGTATTCTATATGTTAATACTATATATCTGATTGGAGGGGGTGTATTCTATATGTTATTAATACTATATATCTGATTGGAGGGGGTGTATTCTATATGTTAACTATATATCTGATTGGAGGGGGGTGTATTCTATATGTTAATACTATATATCTGATTGGAGGGGGTGTATTCTATATGGTAATAAGAGTGTAATTGTCTTTTTTTCCCAGTTTGGGTTGACAGTCGCTGGTTCGTAGTCATGACTACCCCCTGAATTGTATATTAATTTACGGCAAAATTAAGGAAGTAAATATAACAAAACATTTATTACAGAATTCCCTCTACTACCACATCTCTACAACACTAAAGTGTGTTGCCCTCAGGCCCTCTACTACCACATCTCTACAACACTAAAGTGTGTTGCCCTCAGGCCCTCTACTACCACATCTCTACAACACTAAAGTGTGTTGCCCTCAGGCCCTCTACTACCACATCTCTACAACACTAAAGTGTGTTGCCCTCAGGCCCTCTACTACCACATCTCTACAACACTAAAGTGTGTTGCCCTCAGGCCCTCTACTACCACATCTCTACAACACTAAAGTGTGTTGCCCTCAGGCCCTCTACTACCACATCTCTACAACACTAAAGTGTGTTGCCCTCAGGCCCTCTACTACCACATCTCTACAACACTAAAGTGTGTTGCCCTCAGGCCCTCTACTACCACATCTCTACAACACTAAAGTGTGTGGCCCTCAGGCCCTCTACTACCACATCTCTACAACACTAAAGTGTGTTGCCCTCAGGCCCTCTACTACCACATCTCTACAACACTAAAGTGTGTGGCCCTCAGGCCCTCTACTACCACATCTCTACAACACTAAAGTGTGTTGTCCTCAGGCCCTCTACTACCACATCTCTACAACACTAAAGTGTGTTGCCCTCAGGCCCTCTACTACCACATCTCTACAACACTAAAGTGTGTTGCCCTCAGGCCCTCTACTACCACATCTCTACAACACTAAAGTGTGTGGCCCTCAGGCCCTCTACTACCACATCTCTACAACACTAAAGTGTGTTGCCCTCAGGCCCTCTACTACCACATCTCTACAACACTAAAGTGTGTTGCCCTCAGGCCCTCTACTACCACATCTCTACAACACTAAAGTGTGTTGCCCTCAGGCCCTCTACTACCACATGTCTACAACACTAAAGTGTGTTGCCCTCAGGCCCTCTACTACCACATCTCTACAACACTAAAGTGTGTTGCCCTCAGGCCCTCTACTACCACATCTCTACAACACTAAAGTGTGTTGCCCTCAGGCCCTCTACTACCACATCTCTACAACACTAAAGTGTGTTGCCCTCAGGCCCTCTACTACCACATGTCTACAACACTAAAGTGTGTTGCCCTCAGGCCCTCTACTACCACATCTCTACAACACTAAAGTGTGTTGCCCTCAGGCCCTCTACTACCACATCTCTACAACACTAAAGTGTGTTGCCCTCAGGCCCTCTACTACCACATCTCTACAACACTAAAGTGTGTTGCCCTCAGGCCCTCTACTACCACATCTCTACAACACTAAAGTGTGTTGCCCTCAGGCCCTCTACTACCACATCTCTACAACACTAAAGTGTGTTGCCCTCAGGCCCTCTACTACCACATCTCTACAACACTAAAGTGTGTTGCCCTCAGGCCCTCTACTACCACATCTCTACAACACTAAAGTGTGTTGCCCTCAGGCCCTCTACTACCACATCTCTACAACACTAAAGTGTGTTGCCCTCAGGCCCTCTACTACCACATGTCTACAACACTAAAGTGTGTTGCCCTCAGGCCCTCTACTACCACATCTCTACAACACTAAATCCATGTGAGTATAGTGCATATGTTATCATGTGCCTGTGTTTGTTACTTCACAGACCCCACTCCATAAGGTGTATTTGTATCTGTAATTTTTGAATCAAAATGTTCTGCTTGCATCGATTACCTGATGTGGAATAGAGTTCCATGTAGTCATGGCTCTATGTAGTACTGTGGAATAGAGTTCCATGTAGTCATGGCTCTATGTAGTACTGTGGAATAGAGTTCCATGTAGTCATGGCTCTATGTAGTACTGTGGAATAGAGTTCCATGTAGTCATGGCTCTATGTAGTACTGTGGAATAGAGTTCCATGTAGTGATGGCTCTATGTAGTACTGTGGAATATAGTTCCATGTAGTCATGGCTCTATGTAGTACTGTGGAATAGAGTTCCATGTAGTGATGGCTCTATGTAGTACTGTGGAATAGAGTTCCATGTAGTCATGGCTCTATGTAGTACTGTGGAATAGAGTTCCATGTAGTGATGGCTCTATGTAGTACTGTGGAATATAGTTCCATGTAGTCATGGCTCTATGTAGTACTGTGGAATAGAGTTCCATGTAGTCATGGTTCTATGTGGTACTGTGGAATAGAGTTCCATGTAGTCATGGCTCTATGTAGTACTGTGGAATAGAGGTCCATGTAGTCATGGCTCTATGTAGTACTGTGGAATAGAGTTCCATGTAGTCATGGCTCTATGTAGTACTGTGGAATAGAGTTCCATGTAGTGATGGCTCTATGTAGTACTGTGGAATATAGTTCCATGTAGTCATGGCTCTATGTAGTACTGTGGAATAGAGGTCCATGTAGTCATGGCTCTATGTAGTACTGTGGAATAGAGTTCCATGTAGTGATGGCTCTATGTAGTACTGTGGAATATAGTTCCATGTAGTCATGGCTCTATGTAGTACTGTGGAATAGAGGTCCATGTAGTCATGGCTCTATGTAGTACTGTGGAATAGAGTTCCATGTAGTCATGGCTCTATGTAGTACTGTGGAATAGAGTTCCATGTAGTCATGGCTCTATGTAGTACTGTGGAATAGAGTTCCATGTAGTGATGGCTCTATGTAGTACTGTGGAATATAGTTCCATGTAGTCATGGCTCTATGTAGTACTGTGGAATAGAGGTCCATGTAGTCATGGCTCTATGTAGTACTGTGGAATAGAGTTCCATGTAGTCATGGCTCTATGTAGTACTGTGGAATAGAGTTCCATGTAATCATGGCTCTATGTAGTACTGTGGATTAGAGTTCCATGTAGTCATGGCTCTATGTAGTACTGTGGAATAGAGTTCCATGTAGTCATGGCTCTATGTAGTTCTGTGGAATAGAGTTCCATGTAGTCATGGCTCTATGTAGTACTGTGGAATAGAGTTCCATGTAGTCATGGCTCTATGTAGTACTGTGGAATAGAGTTCCATGTAGTCATGGCTCTATGTAGTACTGTGGAATAGAGTTCCATGTAGTCATGGCTCTATGTAGTACTGTGGAATAGAGTTCCATGTAGTCATGGCTCTATGTAGTACTGTGGAATAGAGTTCCATGTAGTCATGGCTCTATGTAGTACTGTGGAATTGAGTTCCATGTAGTCATGGCTCTATGTAGTACTGTGGAATAGAGTTCCATGTAGTCATGGCTCTATGTAGTACTGTGGAATAGAGTTCCATGTAGTCATGGCTCTATGTAGTACTGTGGAATAGAGTTCCATGTAGTCATGTCTCTATGTAGTTCTGTGGAATAGAGTTCCATGTAGTCATGGCTCTATGTAGTACTGTGGAATAGAGTTCCATGTAGTCATGGCTCTATGTAGTTCTGTGGAATAGAGTTCCATGTAGTCATGGCTCTATGTAGTACTGTGGAATAGAGTTCCATGTAGTCATGGCTCTATGTAGTTCTGTGGAATAGAGTTCCATGTAGTCATGGCTCTATGTAGTACTGTGGAATAGAGTTCCATGTAGTCATGGCTCTATGTAGTACTGTGGAATAGAGTTCCATGTAGTCATGGCTCTATGTAGTACTGTGGAATAGAGTTCCACGTAGTCATGGCTCTAGGTAGTACTGTGGAATAGAGTTCCATGTAGTCATGGCTCTATGTAGTACTGTGGAATAGAGTTCCATGTAGTCATGGCTCTATGTAGTACTGTGCGCCTCCCCATAGTCTGTTCTGGACTTTGGGGACTGTGAAGAGACCTCTGGTGTAATGTTTTGTGGGGTATGGATGGGGTGTCTGAGCTGTGTGTTCTAGTTGTTTAAACAGACAACTCGGTGCTTTCAACACGTCAACACCTCTCATAAATACAAGTAGTGATGAAGCCAATCTCTCCTCCACTTTGTGCCAGGAGAGATTGACATGCATATTATTAATGTTAGCTCTCTGTGTACAACCAAGGGCCAGCCGTACTGCCCTGTTCTGAGACAATTGCAATTTTCCTAAATCCTTTTTTTTGTGGCACCTGACCACACGACTGAACATTAGTCCAGGTGCGACAAAACTAGGGCCTGTAGGACCTGCCTTGTTGATAGTGTTGTTAAGAAGGTAGAAACTAGAGCCTGATGGGACCTGCCTTGTTGATAGTGTTGTTAAGAAGGTAGAAACTAGAGCCTGTAGGACCTGCCTTGTTGATAGTGTTGTTAAGAAGGTAGAAACTAGGACCTGTAGGACCTGCCTTGTTGATAGTGTTGTTTAAGAAGGCAGAAACTAGGGCCTGTAGGACCTGCCTTGTTGATAGTGTTGTTAAGAAGGTAGAAACAGGGCCAGTAGGACCTGCCTTGTTGATAGTGTTGTTAAGAAGGTAGAAACTAGGGCCTGTAGGACCTGCCTTGTTGATAGTGCTGTTAAGAAGGTAGAAACTAGGACCTGTAGGACCTGCCGTGTTGATAGTGTTGTTAAGAAGGTAGAAACTAGGACCTGCCCTGTTGATAGTGTTGTTAATAAGGTAGAAACTAGGGCCTGTAGGACCTGCCTTGTTGATAGTGCTGTTAAGAAGGTAGAAACTAGGACCTGTAGGACCTGCCTTGTTGATAGTGTTGTTTAAGAAGGTAGAAACTAGGGCCTGTAGGACCTGCCTTGTTGATAGTGTTGTTAAGAAGGTAGAAACAGGGCCAGTAGGACCTGCCTTGTTGATAGTGCTGTTAAGAAGGTAGAAACTAGGACCTGTAGGACTTGCCTTGTTGATAGTGTTGTTTAAGAAGGTAGAAACTAGGGCCTGTAGGACCTGCCTTGTTGATATTGCTGTTAAGAAGGTAGAAACTAGGGCCTGTAGGACCTGCCTTGTTGATAGTGTTGTTTAAGAAGGTAGAAACTAGGGCCTGTAGGACCTTCCTTGTTTATAGTGTTGTTAAGAAGGCAGAAACTAGGGCCTGTAGGACCTGCCTTGTTGATAGTGTTGTTAAGAAGGTAGAGCAGCGCTTTATTATGGACAGACTTCTCCCCATCTTAGCTACTGTTGTATCAGTATGTTTTGACCATGACAGTTTATATTTCAGTGTTACATCAAGCAGTTTAGTCACCTCTACTTGGTACATTTCCACATTATTCATTACAAGATTTAGTTGAGGTTTGGGGTTTAGTGAACGATTTGTCCCAAATACATTGCTTTTAGTTTATAGATATTTAGGACTAGCTTATTTCTTGACATTCATTCTGAAACTATCTGCAGCTGTTTGTTAAGTGTTGCAGTCATTTCAGTCGCTGTCGTAGCTGACTTGTCTAGTGTTGAGTCATCCGCATACAACGAAACTTCTGGCTTTACTTAAAGCCAGTGGCATGTCATCAGTAAAGATTGAAAAAAGCAAGGGGCCTAGACAGCTGCCCTGGGGAATTCCTGATTCTACCTGGATTATATTTGAGAGGCTTCCATTAAAGAACACCCTCTGTGTTCTGTTAGACAGGTAACTCTTTATCCACAATATAGCAGGGGGTGTAAAGCCATAACACATTTCCAGCAGCAGACTATGATTGATAATGTCAAAAGTGGCAATGAAGTCTAACAAGAAAGCCCCCCACAATCTTAAAAAAAAAAAAATTTATCTTAGCCAATCATCAGTCATTTGTGTTAAGTGCTGTGCTTGTTGAGTGTCCTTCCCTGTAAGTGTGCTGAAAGTCTGTTGTCAGTTTGTTTACTGTGAAATAGCATTGTAAACTCAGCAAAAAAAGAAACGCCCCATTTTTCAGGACCCTGTCTTTCAAAGATAATTCGTAAAAATGTAAATAACTTCACAGATCTTCATTGTAAAGGGTTTAAACACGGTTTCCCCATGCTTGTTCAATGAACCATAAACAATTAATGAACATGCACCTGTGGAACGGTCGTTAAGACACTAACAGCTTACAGACGGTAGGCAATTAAGGTCAGAGTTATAAAAACTTAGGACACTAAAGAGGCCTTTGTACTGACTCTGAAAAACAAAAAAAAGATGCTCATCTGCGTGAATGTGCCTTAGGCATGCTGCAAGAAGGCGTGAGAACTGCAGATGTGGCCAGGGCAATAAATTGCAATGCCCATACTGTGAGATGCCTGATCGTCCTCGCAGTGGCAGACCACGTGTAACAACACCTGCACAGGATCGGTACATTTGAACATCACACCTGCGGGACAGGTACAGGATGGCAACAACAACTGCCCGAGATACACCAGGAATGCACAATCCCTCCATCAGTGCTCAGACTGTCTGCAATAGGCTGAGAGAGGCTGGACTGAGGGCTTGTAGGCCTGTTGTAAGGCAGGTCCTCACCAGACATCACCGGCAACAATGTCGCCTATGGGCACAAACCCACCGTCGCTGGACCAGACAGGACTGGCAAAAAGTGCTCTTCACTGACGAGCCACGGTTTTGTCTCACCAAGGGAGATGGTGGGATTCGCGTTTATTGTCAAAGGAATGAGCGTTACACCGAGGCCTGTACTCTGGAGCGGGATGGATTTGGAGGGGGAAGGTCCGCATGGTCTGGGGCGGTGTGTCACTGCATCATCGGACTGAGCTTGTTGTCATTGCAGGCAATCTCAACTCTGTGTGTTAAAGGGAAGACATCCTCCTCCCTCATGTGGTACCCTTCCTGCAGGCTCATCCTGACATGACCCTCCAGCATGACAATGCCACCAGCCATACTGCTCGTTCTGTGCATGATTTCCTGCAAGACAGGAAAGTCAGTGTTCTGCCATGGCCAGCGAAGAGCCCGGATCTCAATCCGATTGAGCACATCTGGGAAGTTGGGTAACATCTCACAGCAAGAACTGGCAAATCTGTTGCAGTCCATGAGGAGAAGATGCACTGCAGTACTTAATGCAGCTGGTGGCCACACCAGATACTGACTGTTACTTTAGATTTTGACCCCCCCCCCCCCTTTGTTCAGGGACACATTATTCCATTTCTGTTAGTCACATGTCTGTGGAACTTGTTCAGTTTATGTCTCAGTTTTTTTGATGAGTTTATCTGGTCAAACACAATTGGTAACAGGCTGATTGGTCAGCTATTTGAGCCAGTAAAAGGTGCTTTACTATTCTTAGGTAGTGGAATGACTTTAGCTTCCCTTCAGGCCTGAGAGGTCACACACTTTCTAGTAGGCTTAAATTGAAGATGTGACAAATGGGAATAAATCAATATCGTCCGCGATTATCCTCAGTCATTTTCCATCCAGATTGTCAGACCGAGGGTCTGGCTTGTCCTTATTGTCAATACTTTGTTCACCTCTTCCACACTGACTTTAAAACAGAACTCAAAAGTACACTTCTTGTCTGTCATAATATGGTCAGATATACAATCGATGTGTCGTGTCAGCGTTTGTTGCTGGCGTGTCATCATGCCTAAGTTTGCTTATCTTGCCAATTTAAAAAAAATCCTTGAGGTAGTTTGGCAATATCAGTGAGTTTTATAATGAATCTGATTCAATGAATGACGGAGCTGAGTTTGCCTTATTTCCCAAAATGTCAATGAATGACGGAGCTGAGTTTGCCTTATTTCCCAAAATGTCAATGAATGACGGAGCTGAGTTTGCCTTATTTCCCAAAATGTCAATGAATGACGGAGCTGAGTTTGCCTTATTTCCCAAAATGTCAATGAATGACGGAGCTGAGTTTGCCTTATTTCCCAAAATGTCAATGAATGACGGAGCTGAGTTTGCCTTATTTCCCAAAATGTCAATGAATGACGGAGCTGAGTTTGCCTTATTTCCCAAAATGTCATTGAAGGAGCTCCAAAGCTTTTTATTGTTGTTATTTATGTAATTGACCTTTGTTTCATAGTTTCTTCTTCTTTTTTATTCAGTTTGGTCACATGATTTCTCATCTTGCGGTACGTTTGCCAATCGGTTGTGCAGCCAGACTTATTTGCCATTCCTTTTGCCTCATCCCTCTCAAACCATACTATTTTTCAATTCCTCATCAATCCACAGGGGATTTTAACAGTTTTTTTTTTTAGAAGTCATGTTCTTAACGGGTGTGTGCCTATTAGTAACTGGGATAAGCAATTGTGTAAATGTGCAACGTCAAGTGCAACGTCTGGGTTGCTTCTCATTACACACCACGGGCCAACAAATATTCTTTACATCAACATTTTTACATCAACAACATGGGAATCACTACAAAACATATTGTATGACCTCTTATACACTATATTAGGCCCAGCCTTTGGAACTGTTTTTCCTAAGTTGAGAGAATGCCAAGAGTGGTGCAAAGCTGTCATCAAGGCAAAGGGTGGCTATTTTGAAGAATCTCAAATATATTCTAAATTTTTAAAACACTATTTTTGGTTACTACATGATTCCATATGTGTTATTTCATAGTTTTGATGTCTTCACTATTATTCTACAATGTAGAAAATAGTTTAAAAAATAAGAAAAACCCTGGAATGTGTAGGCGTGTCCAAATTTTTGATTGGTACTGTGTGTGGGCAGCTTGATGAGAGCCAGTCAATATTTAAAATTACCCAGAAAATATACCTCTCAGTTGATATCAGATACATTATCAAGCATTTCACACACATTATCCAGATAGTGACTGTTAGCACTTGGTGGTCTATAGCAGCTTCCCACCAGAATGGGCTTTAGGTGAGACAGATGAACCTGTAGCCATTATTACATCAACAGTATTTAACATGAGATC
>NW_022261983.1:18281712-18349543 GCF_002021735.2 Oncorhynchus kisutch
TCTATGATGCCGTCTGTCTGTTCTAGTGGTTGTGTTTCTATGATGCCGTCTGTCTGTTCTAGCGGTTGTGTTTCTATGATGCCATCTGTCTGTTCTAGCGGTTGTGTTTCTATAACCGGTGACGCCATCTGTCTGTTCTAGCGGTTGTGCTTCTATACCCGGTGACGCCGTCTGTCTGTTCTAGCTGTTGTGTTTCTATACCCGGTGATGCCAGGTCCCAGAGTCAACTCTCTCACTTCCTCTGTCTGGTGTGGTGTGTAGGTGAGGTTGCCATACCGACAGCTGTGGCCGAGCCAGGCGACCAGAAACAGAACTGCGAGACACAGAGAGGTAAACGCGCCTCATTCAGATATAAAAGGCTTGGCGTATTAAAGACTTTAATAAACTTGTTGTTGCTGCTTGACTTATTATTATTATGATTTTTAAATGCCTTCCTCACCATCTTAAATAAGCATGCCCCATTCAAGAAAGTTTGAACCAGGAACAGATATAGCCTTTGGTTCTCTCCAGACCTGACTGCCCTTAACCAGCACAAAAAACATCCTATGGCGTTCTGCAATAGCATTGAACAGCCCCCGTGATATGCAGCTGTTCAGGGAAGCTAGAAACCAATATACACAGGCAGTTAGAAAAGCCAAGGCTAGCTTTTTCAAGCATAAATTTGCTTCCTGCAACACAAACTCAAAAAAGTTCTGGGACACTGTAAAGTCCATGGAGAGTAAGAACACCTCGTCCCAGCTGCCCACTGCACTGAAGATAGGAAACACTGTCACCACCGATAAATCCACTATAATTGATAATTTCAATAAGCATTTTTCTACGGCAGGCCATGCTTTCCACCTGGCTACTCCTACCCCGGTCAACAGCACTGCACCCCCCACAGCAACTCGCCCAAGCCTTCCCCATTTCTCCTTCTCCCAAATCCAGTCAGATAATGTTCTGAAAGAGCTGCAAAATCTGGAGCCCTACAAATCAGACGAGCTAGACAATGTGGACCCTTTCTTTCTAAAATTATCTGCTGAAATTGTTGCCACCCCTATTACAAGCCTGGTCAACCTCTCTTTCGTATTGTCTGAGATCCTCAAAGATGGGAAATCTGCCGCGGTCATCCCCCTCTTCAAAGGGGGGGACACTCTAGATCCAAACTGAGACAGAACTATATCTATCCTACCCTGCCTTTCTAAGGTCTTTGAAAGCCAAGTCAACAAACAGATTACTGACCATTTTGCATCCCACCATACCTTCTCCGCTATGCAATCTGGTTACAGAGCTGGTCATGGGTGCACCTCAGCCACGCTCAAGGTCCTAAACGATATCATAACCGCCATCGATAAGAAACAATACTGTGCAGCCGTATTCATCGACCTGGCTAAGGCTTTCGACTCTGTCAATCACCACATCCTCATCGGCAGACTCAACAGCCTTGGTTTCTCAAATGACTGCCTCGCCTGGTTGACCAACTACTTCTCTGATAGAGTTCAGTGTGTAAAATCGGAGGGCCTGTTGTCCGGACCTCTGGCAGTCTCTATGGGGGTACCACAGGGTTCAATTCTTGGACCGACTCTCTTCTCTGTATATATCAAGTATGTTGCTCTTGCTGCTGGTGAGTCTCTGATCCACCTCTACGCAGACGACACCATTCTGTATACTTCTGGCCCTTCTTTGGACACTGTGTTAACAACCCTCCAGGCAAGCTTCAATGCCATACAACTCTCCTTCCGTGGCCTCTAACAGCTCTTAAATGCAAGTAAAACTAAATGCATGCTCTTCAACCGATCGCTGCCCGCACCCGCCCGCTCATCAAGCATCACTACTCTGGACGGCTCTGACTTAGAATATGTGGACAACTACAAATACCTAGGTGTCTGGTTAGACTGTAAACTCTCCTTCCAGACTCACATTAAGCATCTCCAATCCAAAATTAAATCTAGAATCGGCTTCCTATTTCGCAACAAAGCATCCTTCATTCATGCTGCCAAACATACCCTCATAAAACTGACTATCCTACCGATCCTTGACTTCGGCGATGTCATTTACAAAATAGCCTCCAACACTCTACTCAACAAACTGGATGCAGTCTATCACAGTGGCATCCGTTTTGTCACCAAAGCCCCATATACTACCCACCACTGCGACCTGTACGCTCTCGTTGGCTGGCCCTCGCTTCATACTCGTCGCCAAACCCACTGGCTCCATGTCATCTACAAGACCCTGCTAGGTAAAGTCCCCCCTTATCTCAGCTCGCTGGTCACCATAGCAGCACCCACCTGTAGCACGCGCTCCAGCAGGTATATCTCTCTGGTCACCCCCAAACCAATTCTTCCTTTGGCCACCTCTCCTTCCAGTTCTCTGCTGCCAATGACTGGAACGAACTACAAAAATCTCTGAAACTGGAAACACTTATCTCCTTCACTAGCTTTAAGCACCAACTGTCAGAGCAGCTCACAGATTACTGCACCTGTACATAGCCCACCTATAATTTAGCCCAAACAACTACCTCTTTCCCAACTGTATTTAATTTTAATTTATTTATTTATTTTGCTCCTTTGCACCCCATAATTTTTTTTATTTCTACTTTGCACATTCTTCCATTGCAAAACTACCATTCCAGTATTTACTTGCTATATTGTATTTACTTTGCCACCATGGCCTTTTTTTGCCTTTACCTCCCTTCTCACCTCATTTGCTCACATTGTATATAGACTTGTTTATACTGTATTATTGACTGTATGTTTGTTTTACTCCATGTGTAACTCTGTGTCGTTTTATCTGTCGAACTGCTTTGCTTTATCTTGGCCAGGTCGCAATTGTAAATGAGAACTTGTTCTCAACTAGCCTACCTGGTTAAATAAAGGTGTTCTCAACTAGCCTACCTGGTTAAATAAAGGTGTTCTCAACTAGCCTACCTGGTTAAATAAAGGTGTTCTCAACTAGCCTACCTGGTTAAATAAAGGTGTTCTCAACTAGCCTACCTGGTTAAATAAAGGTGTTCTCAACTAGCCTACCTGGTTAAATAAAGGTGTTCTCAACTAGCCTACCTGGTTAAATAATAATAAAAGTTAATTAATTAAAGACTTAAATAAGCTGTTGTTTCGGCTTGACTTATTAAAGACTTAAATAAGCTGTTGTTTCGGCTTGACTTATTAAAGACTTAAATAAGCTGTTGTTTCGGCTTGACGTATTAAAGACTTAAATAAGCTGTTGTTTCTGCTTGACTTATTAAAGACTTAAATAAGCTGTTGTTTCGGCTTGACGTATTAAAGACTTAAATAAGCTGTTGTTTCGGCTTGACTTATTAAAGCCTTAAATAAGCTGTTGTTTCGGCTTGACTTATTAAAGACTTAAATAAGCTGTTGTTTCGGCTTGACTTATTAAAGACTTAAATAAGCTGTTGTTTCGGCTTGACGTATTAAAGACTTAAATAAGCTGTTGTTTCTGCTTGACTTATTAAAGACTTAAATAAGCTGTTGTTTCGGCTTGACGTATTAAAGACTTAAATAAGCTGTTGTTTCGGCTTGACTTATTAAAGACTTAAATAAGCTGTTGTTTCGGCTTGACTTATTAAAGACTTAAATAAGCTGTTGTTTCGGCTTGACTTATTAAAGCCTTAAATAAGCTGTTGTTTCGGCTTGACTTATTAAAGACTTAAATAAGCTGTTGTTTCGGCTTGACTTATTAAAGACTTAAATAAGCTGTTGTTTCGGCTTGACTTATTAAAGACTTAAATAAGCTGTTGTTTCGGCTTGACTTATTAAAGCCTTAAATAAGCTGTTGTTTCGGCTTGACTTATTAAAGACTTAAATAAGCTGTTGTTTCGGCTTGACGTATTAAAGACTTAAATAAGCTGTTGTTTCTGCTTGACTTATTAAAGACTTAAATAAGCTGTTGTTTCGGCTTGACGTATTAAAGACTTAAATAAGCTGTTGTTTCGGCTTGACTTATTAAAGACTTAAATAAGCTGTTGTTTCGGCTTGACTTATTAAAGACTTAAATAAGCTGTTGTTTCGGCTTGACTTATTAAAGCCTTAAATAAGCTGTTGTTTCGGCTTGACTTATTAAAGACTTAAATAAGCTGTTGTTTCGGCTTGACTTATTAAAGACTTAAATAAGCTGTTGTTTCGGCTTGACTTATTAAAGACTTAAATAAGCTGTTGTTTCGGCTTGACTTATTAAAGACTTAAATAAGCTGTTGTTTCGGCTTGACGTATTAAAGACTTAAATAAGCTGTTGTTTCTGCTTGACTTATTAAAGACTTAAATAAGCTGTTGTTTCGGCTTGACGTATTAAAGACTTAAATAAGCTGTTGTTTCGGCTTGACTTATTAAAGACTTAAATAAGCTGTTGTTTCGGCTTGACTTATTAAAGACTTAAATAAGCTGTTGTTTCGGCTTGACTTATTAAAGCCTTAAATAAGCTGTTGTTTCGGCTTGACTTATTAAAGACTTAAATAAGCTGTTGTTTCGGCTTGACTTATTAAAGACTTAAATAAGCTGTTGTTTCGGCTTGACTTATTAAAGACTTAAATAAGCTGTTGTTTCTGCTTGACTTATTAAAGACTTAAATAAGCTGTTGTTTCTGCTTGACTTATTAAAGACTTAAATAAGCTGTTGTTTCTGCTTGACTTATTAAAGACTTAAATAAGCTGTTGTTTCGGCTTGACTTATTAAAGACTTAAATAAGCTGTTGTTTCGGCTTGACTTATTAAAGACTTAAATAAGCTGTTGTTTCGGCTTGACTTATTAAAGACTTAAATAAGCTGTTGTTTCGGCTTGACTTATTAAAGACTTAAATAAGCTGTTGTTTCGGCTTGACTTATTAAAGACTTAAATAAGCTGTTGTTTCGGCTTGACTTATTAAAGACTTAAATAAGCTGTTGTTTCGGCTTGACTTATTAAAGACTTAAATAAGCTGTTGTTTCGGCTTGACTTATTAAAGACTTAAATAAGCTGTTGTTTCGGCTTGACTTATTAAAGACTTAAATAAGCTGTTGTTTCGGCTTGACTTATTAAAGACTTAAATAAGCTGTTGTTTCGGCTTGACTTATTAAAGACTTAAATAAGCTGTTGTTTCGGCTTGACTTATTAAAGACTTAAATAAGCTGTTGTTTCTGCTTGGCTTATTAAAGACTTAAATAAGCTGTTGTTTCGGCTTGACTTATTAAAGACTTAAATAAGCTGTTGTTTCGGCTTGACTTATTAAAGACTTAAATAAGCTGTTGTTTCGGCTTGACTTATTAAAAACTTAAATAAGCTGTTGTTTCTGCTTGGCCGTAGCAGAAGCCTGCACTCACAACGGCCGTCTCATATAGAGCTTTGACGTCAGCAACAGTTGGTTGATTGGTTGATTGAAACAACAGTGTCCTCTGTGATGTTGTCCCTGACAGAGCTTGGTGACGGACAGAGGAAGAGGAGAGAGACAGAGCCTGGTGACGGACAGAGGAAGAGGGGATCGACAGAGGCTGGTGACGGACAGAGGAAGAGGAGAGCGACAGAGCCTGGTGACAGACAGAGGAAGAAAGCGAAGAGGAGAGCGACAGAGCCTGTGGACGGACAGAGGAAGAGAGAGACTCAGACAGACTCTCCCATCAGAGGTAAGAACCAACTCTGTTTCTACCTTCTCCCTTATCTCTGAAGTGTACACTCCATCACTCTCCCTTATCCCTGAAGTGTACACTCCATCACTCTCCCTTATCCCTGAAGTGTACACTCTTTCACTCTCTCTTATCCCTGAAGTGTACACTCTTTCACTCTCTCTTATCCCTGAAGTGTACACTCTTTCACTCTCTCTTATCCCTGAAGTGTACACTCTTTCACTCTCTCTTATCCCTGAAGTGTACACTCCTTCACTCTCTCTTATCCCTGAAGTGTACACTCCATCACTCTCCCTTATCCCTGAAGTGTACACTCCATCACTCTCCCTTATCCATGAAGTGTACACTCCATCACTCTCCCTTATCCCTGAAGTGTACACTCTTTCACTCTCTCTTATCCCTGAAGTGTACACTCTTTCACTCTCTCTTATCCCTGAAGTGTACACTCCTTCACTCTCTCTTATCCCTGTAGTGTACACTCCTTCACTCTCTCTTATCTCTGTAGTGTGCACACCCTGACCAAACCAAAATAAAAAAAGTCTCTCTAAGGTCAGGATGTGACAGTACCCCACCCAAAGGTGCGGACTCCGGCCGCAAAACCTGAACCTATAAGGGAGGGTCTGGGTGGGCATCTATCCGCAGTGGCGTCTCTGGTGCGGGACGTAGACCCCGATCCACCTCTGGCTCACCCCATTTTGGTGGCGCCTCTGGTGCGGGGACTCTCGCCGCGGGCCCCAGACTGGGGACCCTCGCTGCGAGCCACGGACTGTCTTTACTTCAGTTCCTCTACAGTGAGGTAGTGTGGCTGAGAGACTGGTATATAGGAACGTGGGTTCAGTTCCTCTACAGTGAGGCTGAGAGACTGGTATAAAGGACCGTGGGGTTCAGTTCCTCTACAGTGAGGCTGAGAGACTGGTATTAAGGACCGTGGGGTTCAGTTCCTCTACAGTGAGGTAGTGTGGCTGAGAGACTGGTATAAAGGACCGTGGGTTCAGTTCCTCTACAGTGAGGTAGTGTGGCTGAGAGACTGGTATAAAGGACCGTGGGGTTCAGTTCCTCTACAGTGTGGCTGAGAGACTGGTATAAAGGACCGTGGGTTCAGTTCCTCTACAGTGTGGCTGAGAGACTGGTATAAAGGAACGTGGGTTCAGTTCCTCTACAGTGAGGTAGTGTGGCTGAGAGACTGGTATATAGGAACGTGGGTTCAGTTCCTCTACAGTGAGGCTGAGAGACTGGTATAAAGGAACGTGGGTTCAGTTCCTCTACAGTGAGGTAGTGTGGCTGAGAGACTGGTATATAGGAACGTGGGTTCAGTTCCTCTACAGTGAGGTAGTGTGGCTGAGAGACTGGTATATAGGAACGTGGGTTCAGTTCCTCTACAGTGTGGCTGAGAGACTGGTATAAAGGAACGTGGGGTTCAGTTCCTCTACAGTGAGGCTGAGAGACTGGTATAAAGGACCGTAGGGTTCAGTTCCTCTACAGTGAGGTAGTGTGGCTGAGAGACTGGTATAAAGGACCGTGGGTTCAGTTCCTCTACAGTGAGGCTGAGAGACTGGTATAAAGGAACGTGGGTTCAGTTCCTCTACAGTGTGGCTGAGAGACTGGTATAAAGGACCGTGGGGTTCAGTTCCTCTACAGTGAGGTAGTGTGGCTGAGAGACTGGTATAAAGGACCGTGGGGTTCAGTTCCTCTACAGTGAGGTAGTGTGGCTGAGAGACTGGTATATAGGAACGTGGGTTCAGTTCCTCTACAGTGTGGCTGAGAGACTGGTATAAAGGAACGTGGGTTCAGTTCCTCTACAGTGAGGCTGAGAGACTGGTATAAAGGACCGTGGGTTCAGTTCCTCTACAGTGTGGCTGAGAGACTGGTATAAAGGACCGTGGGGTTCAGTTCCTCTACAGTGAGGTAGTGTGGCTGAGAGACTGGTATAAAGGACCGTGGGTTCAGTTCCTCTACAGTGAGGCTGAGAGACTGGTATAAAGGACCGTGGGTTCAGTTCCTCTACAGTGTGGCTGAGAGACTGGTATAAAGGACCGTGGGGTTCAGTTCCTCTACAGTGAGGTAGTGTGGCTGAGAGACTGGTATAAAGGACCGTGGGGTTCAGTTCCTCTACAGTGAGGTAGTGTGGCTGAGAGACTGGTATAAAGGAACGTGGGTTCAGTTCCTCTACAGTGTGGCTGAGAGACTGGTATAAAGGACCGTGGGGTTCAGTTCCTCTACAGTGAGGTAGTGTGGCTGAGAGACTGGTATAAAGGACCGTGGGGTTCAGTTCCTCTACAGTGTGGCTGAGAGACTGGTATAAAGGAACGTGGGTTCAGTTCCTCTACAGTGTGGCTGAGAGACTGGTATAAAGGACCGTGGGTTCAGTTCCTCTACAGTGAGGCTGAGAGACTGGTATAAAGGAACGTGGGTTCAGTTCCTCTACAGTGTGGCTGAGAGACTGGTATAAAGGACCGTGGGTTCAGTGCCTCTACAGTGAGGTAGTGTGGCTGAGAGACTGGTATAAAGGACCGTGGGGTTCAGTTCCTCTACAGTGAGGTAGTGTGGCTGAGAGACTGGTATAAAGGAACGTGGGTTCAGTTCCTCTACAGTGTGGCTGAGAGACTGGTATAAAGGACCGTGGGGTTCAGTTCCTCTACAGTGAGGTAGTGTGGCTGAGAGACTGGTATAAAGGACCGTGGGGTTCAGTTCCTCTACAGTGTGGCTGAGAGACTGGTATAAAGGAACGTGGGTTCAGTTCCTCTACAGTGTGGCTGAGAGACTGGTATAAAGGACCGTGGGTTCAGTTCCTCTACAGTGAGGCTGAGAGACTGGTATAAAGGAACGTGGGTTCAGTTCCTCTACAGTGTGGCTGAGAGACTGGTATAAAGGACCGTGGGTTCAGTTCCTCTACAGTGAGGTAGTGTGGCTGAGAGACTGGTATATAGGACCGTGGGTTCAGTTCCTCTACAGTGTGGCTGAGAGACTGGTATAAAGGACCGTGGGGTTCAGTTCCTCTACAGTGTGGCTGAGAGACTGGTATAAAGGAACGTGGGTTCAGTTCCTCTACAGTGAGGTAGTGTGGCTGAGAGACTGGTATAAAGGACCGTGGGTTCAGTTCCTCTACAGCGAGGTAGTGTGGCTGAGAGACTGGTATAAAGGACCGTGGGTTCAGTACCTCTACAGTGAGGTAGTGTGGCTGAGAGACTGGTATAAAGGAACGTGGGGTTCAGTTCCTCTATAGTGAGGTAGTGTGGCTGAGAGACTGGTATAAAGGACCGTGGGTTCAGTTCCTCTACAGTGAGGTAGTGTGGCTGAGAGACTGGTATAAAGGACCGTGGGTTCAGTTCCTCTACAGTGAGGCAGTGTGGCTGAGAGACTGGTATAAAGGAACGTGGGTTCAGTTCCTCTACAGTGAGGTAGTGTGGCTGAGAGACTGGTATATAGGAACGTGGGTTCAGTTCCTCTACAGTGAGGTAGTGTGGCTGAAAGACTGGTATAAAGGAACGTGGGTTCAGTTCCTCTACAGTGAGGCTGAGAGACTGGTATATAGGAACGTGGGTTCAGTTCCTCTACAGTGTGGCTGAGAGACTGGTATATAGGAACGTGGGTTCAGTTCCTCTACAGTGAGGTAGTGTGGCTGAGAGACTGGTATAAAGGACCGTGGGGTTCAGTTCCTCTACAGTGAGGTAGTGTGGCTGAGAGACTGGTATAAAGGACCGTGGGGTTCAGTTCCTCTACAGTGAGGTAGTGTGGCTGAGAGACTGGTATATAGGACCGTGGGTTCAGTTCCTCTACAGTGTGGCTGAGAGACTGGTATAAAGGACCGTGGGTTCAGTTCCTCTACAGTGTGGCTGAGAGACTGGTATAAAGGACCGTGGGTTCAGTTCCTCTACAGTGAGGTAGTGTGGCTGAGAGACTGGTATAAAGGACCGTGGGGTTCAGTTCCTCTACAGTGTGGCTGAGAGACTGGTATAAAGGAACGTGGGGTTCAGTTCCTCTACAGTGTGGCTGAGAGACTGGTATATAGGACCGTGGGTTCAGTTCCTCTACAGTGTGGCTGAGAGACTGGTATAAAGGACCGTGGGGGTTCAGTTCCTCTACAGTGTGGCTGAGAGACTGGTATATAGGACCGTGGGTTCAGTGCCTCTACAGTGAGGTAGTGTGGCTGAGAGACTGGTATAAAGGACCGTGGGGTTCAGTTCCTCTACAGTGAGGTAGTGTGGCTGAGAGACTGGTATAAAGGAACGTGGGTTCAGTTCCTCTACAGTGTGGCTGAGAGACTGGTATAAAGGACCGTGGGGTTCAGTTCCTCTACAGTGAGGTAGTGTGGCTGAGAGACTGGTATAAAGGACCGTGGGGTTCAGTTCCTCTACAGTGTGGCTGAGAGACTGGTATAAAGGACCGTGGGGTTCAGTTCCTCTACAGTGAGGTAGTGTGGCTGAGAGACTGGTATAAAGGAACGTGGGTTCAGTTCCTCTACAGTGTGGCTGAGAGACTGGTATAAAGGACCGTGGGTTCAGTTCCTCTACAGTGTGGCTGAGAGACTGGTATAAAGGACCGTGGGTTCAGTTCCTCTACAGTGTGGCTGAGAGACTGGTATATAGGACCGTGGGTTCAGTTCCTCTACAGTGAGGTAGTGTGCCTGAGAGACTGGTATAAAGGAACGTGGGGTTCAGTTCCTCTACAGTGAGGTAGTGTGGCTGAGAGACTGGTATATAGGAACGTGGGTTCAGTTCCTCTACAGTGAGGCTGAGAGACTGGTATTAAGGACCGTGGGTTCAGTTCCTCTACAGTGAGGCTGAGAGACTGGTATAAAGGACCGTGGGTTCAGTTCCTCTACAGTGTGGCTGAGAGACTGGTATAAAGGACCGTGGGTTCAGTTCCTCTACAGTGTGGCTGAGAGACTGCTATAAAGGACCGTGGGTTCAGTTCCTCTACAGTGTGGCTGAGAGACTGGTATATAGGAACGTGGGTTCAGTTCCTCTACAGTGTGGCTGAGAGACTGGTATATAGGAACGTGGGTTCAGTTCCTCTACAGTGTGGCTGAGAGACTGGTATATAGGAACGTGGGTTCAGTTCCTCTACAGTGTGGCTGAGAGACTGGTATAAAGGACCGTGGGGTTCAGTTCCTCTACAGTGTGGCTGAGAGACTGGTATAAAGGACCGTGGGTTCAGTTCCTCTACAGTGAGGTAGTGTGGCTGAGAGACTGGTATATAGGAACGTGGGGTTCAGTTCCTCTACAGTGTGGTAGTGTGGCTGAGAGACTGGTATATAGGAACGTGGGTTCAGTTCCTCTACAGTGAGGTAGTGTGGCTGAGAGACTGGTATATAGGAACGTGGGTTCAGTTCCTCTACAGTGTGGCTGAGAGACTGGTATATAGGAACGTGGGGTTCAGTTCCTCTACAGTGTGGCTGAGAGACTGGTATAAAGGACCGTGGGTTCAGTTCCTCTACAGTGAGGCTGAGAGACTGGTATAAAGGACCGTGGGTTCAGTTCCTCTACAGTGTGGCTGAGAGACTGGTATAAAGGACCGTGGGTTCAGTTCCTCTACAGTGAGGTAGTGTGGCTGAGAGACTGGTATATAGGAGCGTGGGTTCAGTTCCTCTACAGTGAGGTAGTGTGGCTGAGAGACTGGTATAAAGGACCGTGGGTTCAGTTCCTCTACAGTGTGGCTGAGAGACTGGTATATAGGAACGTGGGTTCAGTTCCTCTACAGTGTGGCTGAGAGACTGGTATAAAGGACCGTGGGTTCAGTTCCTCTACAGTGTGGCTGAGAGACTGGTATAAAGGACCGTGGGTTCAGTTCCTCTACAGTGTGGCTGAGAGACTGGTATATAGGAACGTGGGTTCAGTACCTCTACAGTGAGGCTGAGAGACTGGTATAAAGGACCGTGGGTTCAGTTCCTCTACAGTGAGGTAGTGTGGCTGAGAGACTGGTATAAAGGACCGTGGGTTCAGTTCCTCTACAGTGTGGCTGAGAGACTGGTATAAAGGACCGTGGGTTCAGTTCCTCTACAGTGAGGCTGAGAGACTGGTATATAGGAACGTGGGTTCAGTTCCTCTACAGTGAGGCTGAGAGACTGGTATATAGGAACGTGGGTTCAGTTCCTCTACAGTGAGGTAGTGTGGCGAGAGACTGGTATAAAGGACCGTGGGTTCAGTTCCTCTACAGTGTGGCTGAGAGACTGGTATAAAGGACCGTGGGGTTCAGTTCCTCTACAGTGTGGCTGAGAGACTGGTATATAGGAATGTGGGTTCAGTTCCTCTACAGTGTGGCTGAGAGACTGGTATAAAGGACCGTGGGTTCAGTTCCTCTACAGTGAGGCTGAGAGACTGGTATAAAGGACCGTGGGGTTCAGTTCCTCTACAGTGTGGCTGAGAGACTGGTATAAAGGACCGTGGGGTTCAGTTCCTCTACAGTGAGGTAGTGTGGCTGAGAGACTGGTATAAAGGAATGTGGGTTCAGTTCCTCTACAGTGTGGCTGAGAGACTGGTATAAAGGACGGTGGGTTCAGTTCCTCTACAGTGTGGCTGAGAGACTGGTATAAAGGACCGTGGGTTCAGTTCCTCTACAGTGTGGCTGAGAGACTGGTATAAAGGACCGTGGGTTCAGGTCCTCTACAGTGTGGCTGAGAGACTGGTATAAAGGACCGTGGGGTTCAGTTCCTCTACAGTGTGGCTGAGAGACTGGTATAAAGGACCGTGGGGTTCAGTTCCTCTACAGTGAGGTAGTGTGGCTGAGAGACTGGTATATAGGAACGTGGGTTCAGTTCCTCTACAGTGAGGTAGTGTGCCTGAGAGACTGGTATAAAGGAACGTGGGGTTCAGTTCCTCTACAGTGAGGTAGTGTGGCTGAGAGACTGGTATATAGGAACGTGGGTTCAGTTCCTCTACAGTGAGGCTGAGAGACTGGTATTAAGGACCGTGGGTTCAGTTCCTCTACAGTGAGGCTGAGAGACTGGTATAAAGGACCGTGGGTTCAGTTCCTCTACAGTGTGGCTGAGAGACTGGTATAAAGGACCGTGGGTTCAGTTCCTCTACAGTGTGGCTGAGAGACTGGTATAAAGGACCGTGGGTTCAGTTCCTCTACAGTGTGGCTGAGAGACTGGTATATAGGAACGTGGGTTCAGTTCCTCTACAGTGTGGCTGAGAGACTGGTATATAGGAACGTGGGTTCAGTTCCTCTACAGTGTGGCTGAGAGACTGGTATATAGGAACGTGGGTTCAGTTCCTCTACAGTGTGGCTGAGAGACTGGTATAAAGGACCGTGGGGTTCAGTTCCTCTACAGTGTGGCTGAGAGACTGGTATAAAGGACCGTGGGTTCAGTTCCTCTACAGTGAGGTAGTGTGGCTGAGAGACTGGTATATAGGAACGTGGGGTTCAGTTCCTCTACAGTGTGGTAGTGTGGCTGAGAGACTGGTATATAGGAACGTGGGTTCAGTTCCTCTACAGTGAGGTAGTGTGGCTGAGAGACTGGTATATAGGAACGTGGGTTCAGTTCCTCTACAGTGTGGCTGAGAGACTGGTATATAGGAACGTGGGGTTCAGTTCCTCTACAGTGTGGCTGAGAGACTGGTATAAAGGACCGTGGGTTCAGTTCCTCTACAGTGAGGCTGAGAGACTGGTATAAAGGAACGTGGGTTCAGTTCCTCTACAGTGTGGCTGAGAGACTGGTATAAAGGACCGTGGGTTCAGTTCCTCTACAGTGAGGTAGTGTGGCTGAGAGACTGGTATATAGGACCGTGGGTTCAGTTCCTCTACAGTGTGGCTGAGAGACTGGTATAAAGGACCGTGGGGTTCAGTTCCTCTACAGTGTGGCTGAGAGACTGGTATAAAGGAACGTGGGTTCAGTTCCTCTACAGTGAGGTAGTGTGGCTGAGAGACTGGTATAAAGGACCGTGGGTTCAGTTCCTCTACAGCGAGGTAGTGTGGCTGAGAGACTGGTATAAAGGACCGTGGGTTCAGTACCTCTACAGTGAGGTAGTGTGGCTGAGAGACTGGTATAAAGGAACGTGGGGTTCAGTTCCTCTATAGTGAGGTAGTGTGGCTGAGAGACTGGTATAAAGGACCGTGGGTTCAGTTCCTCTACAGTGAGGTAGTGTGGCTGAGAGACTGGTATAAAGGACCGTGGGTTCAGTTCCTCTACAGTGAGGCAGTGTGGCTGAGAGACTGGTATAAAGGAACGTGGGTTCAGTTCCTCTACAGTGAGGTAGTGTGGCTGAGAGACTGGTATATAGGAACGTGGGGTTCAGTTCCTCTACAGTGTGGCTGAGAGACTGGTATAAAGGACCGTGGGTTCAGTTCCTCTACAGTGAGGCTGAGAGACTGGTATAAAGGAACGTGGGTTCAGTTCCTCTACAGTGTGGCTGAGAGACTGGTATAAAGGACCGTGGGTTCAGTTCCTCTACAGTGAGGTAGTGTGGCTGAGAGACTGGTATATAGGACCGTGGGTTCAGTTCCTCTACAGTGTGGCTGAGAGACTGGTATAAAGGACCGTGGGGTTCAGTTCCTCTACAGTGTGGCTGAGAGACTGGTATAAAGGAACGTGGGTTCAGTTCCTCTACAGTGAGGTAGTGTGGCTGAGAGACTGGTATAAAGGACCGTGGGTTCAGTTCCTCTACAGCGAGGTAGTGTGGCTGAGAGACTGGTATAAAGGACCGTGGGTTCAGTACCTCTACAGTGAGGTAGTGTGGCTGAGAGACTGGTATAAAGGAACGTGGGGTTCAGTTCCTCTATAGTGAGGTAGTGTGGCTGAGAGACTGGTATAAAGGACCGTGGGTTCAGGTCCTCTACAGTGTGGCTGAGAGACTGGTATAAAGGACCGTGGGGTTCAGTTCCTCTACAGTGTGGCTGAGAGACTGGTATAAAGGACCGTGGGGTTCAGTTCCTCTACAGTGAGGTAGTGTGGCTGAGAGACTGGTATATAGGAACGTGGGTTCAGTTCCTCTACAGTGAGGTAGTGTGCCTGAGAGACTGGTATAAAGGAACGTGGGGTTCAGTTCCTCTACAGTGAGGTAGTGTGGCTGAGAGACTGGTATATAGGAACGTGGGTTCAGTTCCTCTACAGTGAGGCTGAGAGACTGGTATTAAGGACCGTGGGTTCAGTTCCTCTACAGTGAGGCTGAGAGACTGGTATAAAGGACCGTGGGTTCAGTTCCTCTACAGTGTGGCTGAGAGACTGGTATAAAGGACCGTGGGTTCAGTTCCTCTACAGTGTGGCTGAGAGACTGGTATAAAGGACCGTGGGTTCAGTTCCTCTACAGTGTGGCTGAGAGACTGGTATATAGGAACGTGGGTTCAGTTCCTCTACAGTGTGGCTGAGAGACTGGTATATAGGAACGTGGGTTCAGTTCCTCTACAGTGTGGCTGAGAGACTGGTATATAGGAACGTGGGTTCAGTTCCTCTACAGTGTGGCTGAGAGACTGGTATAAAGGACCGTGGGGTTCAGTTCCTCTACAGTGTGGCTGAGAGACTGGTATAAAGGACCGTGGGTTCAGTTCCTCTACAGTGAGGTAGTGTGGCTGAGAGACTGGTATATAGGAACGTGGGGTTCAGTTCCTCTACAGTGTGGTAGTGTGGCTGAGAGACTGGTATATAGGAACGTGGGTTCAGTTCCTCTACAGTGAGGTAGTGTGGCTGAGAGACTGGTATATAGGAACGTGGGTTCAGTTCCTCTACAGTGTGGCTGAGAGACTGGTATATAGGAACGTGGGGTTCAGTTCCTCTACAGTGTGGCTGAGAGACTGGTATAAAGGACCGTGGGTTCAGTTCCTCTACAGTGAGGCTGAGAGACTGGTATAAAGGAACGTGGGTTCAGTTCCTCTACAGTGTGGCTGAGAGACTGGTATAAAGGACCGTGGGTTCAGTTCCTCTACAGTGAGGTAGTGTGGCTGAGAGACTGGTATATAGGACCGTGGGTTCAGTTCCTCTACAGTGTGGCTGAGAGACTGGTATAAAGGACCGTGGGGTTCAGTTCCTCTACAGTGTGGCTGAGAGACTGGTATAAAGGAACGTGGGTTCAGTTCCTCTACAGTGAGGTAGTGTGGCTGAGAGACTGGTATAAAGGACCGTGGGTTCAGTTCCTCTACAGCGAGGTAGTGTGGCTGAGAGACTGGTATAAAGGACCGTGGGTTCAGTACCTCTACAGTGAGGTAGTGTGGCTGAGAGACTGGTATAAAGGAACGTGGGGTTCAGTTCCTCTATAGTGAGGTAGTGTGGCTGAGAGACTGGTATAAAGGACCGTGGGTTCAGTTCCTCTACAGTGAGGTAGTGTGGCTGAGAGACTGGTATAAAGGACCGTGGGTTCAGTTCCTCTACAGTGAGGCAGTGTGGCTGAGAGACTGGTATAAAGGAACGTGGGTTCAGTTCCTCTACAGTGAGGTAGTGTGGCTGAGAGACTGGTATATAGGAACGTGGGGTTCAGTTCCTCTACAGTGTGGCTGAGAGACTGGTATAAAGGACCGTGGGTTCAGTTCCTCTACAGTGAGGCTGAGAGACTGGTATAAAGGAACGTGGGTTCAGTTCCTCTACAGTGTGGCTGAGAGACTGGTATAAAGGACCGTGGGTTCAGTTCCTCTACAGTGAGGTAGTGTGGCTGAGAGACTGGTATATAGGACCGTGGGTTCAGTTCCTCTACAGTGTGGCTGAGAGACTGGTATAAAGGACCGTGGGGTTCAGTTCCTCTACAGTGTGGCTGAGAGACTGGTATAAAGGAACGTGGGTTCAGTTCCTCTACAGTGAGGTAGTGTGGCTGAGAGACTGGTATAAAGGACCGTGGGTTCAGTTCCTCTACAGCGAGGTAGTGTGGCTGAGAGACTGGTATAAAGGACCGTGGGTTCAGTACCTCTACAGTGAGGTAGTGTGGCTGAGAGACTGGTATAAAGGAACGTGGGGTTCAGTTCCTCTATAGTGAGGTAGTGTGGCTGAGAGACTGGTATAAAGGACCGTGGGTTCAGTTCCTCTACAGTGAGGTAGTGTGGCTGAGAGACTGGTATAAAGGACCGTGGGTTCAGTTCCTCTACAGTGAGGCAGTGTGGCTGAGAGACTGGTATAAAGGAACGTGGGTTCAGTTCCTCTACAGTGAGGTAGTGTGGCTGAGAGACTGGTATATAGGAACGTGGGTTCAGTTCCTCTACAGTGAGGTAGTGTGGCTGAAAGACTGGTATAAAGGAACGTGGGTTCAGTTCCTCTACAGTGAGGCTGAGAGACTGGTATATAGGAACGTGGGTTCAGTTCCTCTACAGTGTGGCTGAGAGACTGGTATATAGGAACGTGGGTTCAGTTCCTCTACAGTGAGGTAGTGTGGCTGAGAGACTGGTATAAAGGACCGTGGGGTTCAGTTCCTCTACAGTGAGGTAGTGTGGCTGAGAGACTGGTATAAAGGACCGTGGGGTTCAGTTCCTCTACAGTGAGGTAGTGTGGCTGAGAGACTGGTATATAGGACCGTGGGTTCAGTTCCTCTACAGTGTGGCTGAGAGACTGGTATAAAGGACCGTGGGTTCAGTTCCTCTACAGTGTGGCTGAGAGACTGGTATAAAGGACCGTGGGTTCAGTTCCTCTACAGTGAGGTAGTGTGGCTGAGAGACTGGTATAAAGGACCGTGGGGTTCAGTTCCTCTACAGTGTGGCTGAGAGACTGGTATAAAGGAACGTGGGGTTCAGTTCCTCTACAGTGTGGCTGAGAGACTGGTATATAGGACCGTGGGTTCAGTTCCTCTACAGTGTGGCTGAGAGACTGGTATAAAGGACCGTGGGGGTTCAGTTCCTCTACAGTGTGGCTGAGAGACTGGTATATAGGACCGTGGGTTCAGTGCCTCTACAGTGAGGTAGTGTGGCTGAGAGACTGGTATAAAGGACCGTGGGGTTCAGTTCCTCTACAGTGAGGTAGTGTGGCTGAGAGACTGGTATAAAGGAACGTGGGTTCAGTTCCTCTACAGTGTGGCTGAGAGACTGGTATAAAGGACCGTGGGGTTCAGTTCCTCTACAGTGAGGTAGTGTGGCTGAGAGACTGGTATAAAGGACCGTGGGGTTCAGTTCCTCTACAGTGTGGCTGAGAGACTGGTATAAAGGACCGTGGGGTTCAGTTCCTCTACAGTGAGGTAGTGTGGCTGAGAGACTGGTATAAAGGAACGTGGGTTCAGTTCCTCTACAGTGTGGCTGAGAGACTGGTATAAAGGACGGTGGGTTCAGTTCCTCTACAGTGTGGCTGAGAGACTGGTATAAAGGACCGTGGGTTCAGTTCCTCTACAGTGTGGCTGAGAGACTGGTATAAAGGACCGTGGGTTCAGTTCCTCTACAGTGTGGCTGAGAGCCTGGTATAAAGGACCGTGGGGTTCAGTTCCTCTACAGTGTGGCTGAGAGACTGGTATAAAGGACCGTGGGGTTCAGTTCCTCTACAGTGAGGTAGTGTGGCTGAGAGACTGGTATATAGGAACGTGGGTTCAGTTCCTCTACAGTGAGGTAGTGTGCCTGAGAGACTGGTATAAAGGAACGTGGGGTTCAGTTCCTCTACAGTGAGGTAGTGTGGCTGAGAGACTGGTATATAGGAACGTGGGTTCAGTTCCTCTACAGTGAGGCTGAGAGACTGGTATTAAGGACCGTGGGTTCAGTTCCTCTACAGTGAGGCTGAGAGACTGGTATAAAGGACCGTGGGTTCAGTTCCTCTACAGTGTGGCTGAGAGACTGGTATAAAGGACCGTGGGTTCAGTTCCTCTACAGTGTGGCTGAGAGACTGCTATAAAGGACCGTGGGTTCAGTTCCTCTACAGTGTGGCTGAGAGACTGGTATATAGGAACGTGGGTTCAGTTCCTCTACAGTGTGGCTGAGAGACTGGTATATAGGAACGTGGGTTCAGTTCCTCTACAGTGTGGCTGAGAGACTGGTATAAAGGACCGTGGGGTTCAGTTCCTCTACAGTGTGGCTGAGAGACTGGTATAAAGGACCGTGGGTTCAGTTCCTCTACAGTGAGGTAGTGTGGCTGAGAGACTGGTATATAGGAACGTGGGGTTCAGTTCCTCTACAGTGTGGTAGTGTGGCTGAGAGACTGGTATATAGGAACGTGGGTTCAGTTCCTCTACAGTGAGGTAGTGTGGCTGAGAGACTGGTATATAGGAACGTGGGTTCAGTTCCTCTACAGTGTGGCTGAGAGACTGGTATATAGGAACGTGGGGTTCAGTTCCTCTACAGTGTGGCTGAGAGACTGGTATAAAGGACCGTGGGTTCAGTTCCTCTACAGTGAGGCTGAGAGACTGGTATAAAGGACCGTGGGTTCAGTTCCTCTACAGTGTGGCTGAGAGACTGGTATAAAGGACCGTGGGTTCAGTTCCTCTACAGTGAGGTAGTGTGGCTGAGAGACTGGTATATAGGAGCGTGGGTTCAGTTCCTCTACAGTGAGGTAGTGTGGCTGAGAGACTGGTATAAAGGACCGTGGGTTCAGTTCCTCTACAGTGTGGCTGAGAGACTGGTATAAAGGACCGTGGGGTTCAGTTCCTCTACAGTGTGGCTGAGAGACTGGTATAAAGGAACGTGGGTTCAGTTCCTCTACAGTGAGGTAGTGTGGCTGAGAGACTGGTATAAAGGACCGTGGGTTCAGTTCCTCTACAGCGAGGTAGTGTGGCTGAGAGACTGGTATAAAGGACCGTGGGTTCAGTACCTCTACAGTGAGGTAGTGTGGCTGAGAGACTGGTATAAAGGAACGTGGGGTTCAGTTCCTCTATAGTGAGGTAGTGTGGCTGAGAGACTGGTATAAAGGACCGTGGGTTCAGTTCCTCTACAGTGAGGTAGTGTGGCTGAGAGACTGGTATAAAGGACCGTGGGTTCAGTTCCTCTACAGTGAGGCAGTGTGGCTGAGAGACTGGTATAAAGGAACGTGGGTTCAGTTCCTCTACAGTGAGGTAGTGTGGCTGAGAGACTGGTATATAGGAACGTGGGTTCAGTTCCTCTACAGTGAGGTAGTGTGGCTGAAAGACTGGTATAAAGGAACGTGGGTTCAGTTCCTCTACAGTGAGGCTGAGAGACTGGTATATAGGAACGTGGGTTCAGTTCCTCTACAGTGTGGCTGAGAGACTGGTATATAGGAACGTGGGTTCAGTTCCTCTACAGTGAGGTAGTGTGGCTGAGAGACTGGTATAAAGGACCGTGGGGTTCAGTTCCTCTACAGTGAGGTAGTGTGGCTGAGAGACTGGTATAAAGGACCGTGGGGTTCAGTTCCTCTACAGTGAGGTAGTGTGGCTGAGAGACTGGTATATAGGACCGTGGGTTCAGTTCCTCTACAGTGTGGCTGAGAGACTGGTATAAAGGACCGTGGGTTCAGTTCCTCTACAGTGTGGCTGAGAGACTGGTATAAAGGACCGTGGGTTCAGTTCCTCTACAGTGAGGGTAGTGTGGCTGAGAGACTGGTATAAAGGACCGTGGGGTTCAGTTCCTCTACAGTGTGGCTGAGAGACTGGTATAAAGGAACGTGGGGTTCAGTTCCTCTACAGTGTGGCTGAGAGACTGGTATATAGGACCGTGGGTTCAGTTCCTCTACAGTGTGGCTGAGAGACTGGTATAAAGGACCGTGGGGGTTCAGTTCCTCTACAGTGTGGCTGAGAGACTGGTATATAGGACCGTGGGTTCAGTGCCTCTACAGTGAGGTAGTGTGGCTGAGAGACTGGTATAAAGGACCGTGGGGTTCAGTTCCTCTACAGTGAGGTAGTGTGGCTGAGAGACTGGTATAAAGGAACGTGGGTTCAGTTCCTCTACAGTGTGGCTGAGAGACTGGTATAAAGGACCGTGGGGTTCAGTTCCTCTACAGTGAGGTAGTGTGGCTGAGAGACTGGTATAAAGGACCGTGGGGTTCAGTTCCTCTACAGTGTGGCTGAGAGACTGGTATAAAGGACCGTGGGGTTCAGTTCCTCTACAGTGAGGTAGTGTGGCTGAGAGACTGGTATAAAGGAACGTGGGTTCAGTTCCTCTACAGTGTGGCTGAGAGACTGGTATAAAGGACGGTGGGTTCAGTTCCTCTACAGTGTGGCTGAGAGACTGGTATAAAGGACCGTGGGTTCAGTTCCTCTACAGTGAGGCTGAGAGACTGGTATAAAGGACCGTGGGTTCAGTTCCTCTACAGTGTGGCTGAGAGACTGGTATAAAGGACCGTGGGTTCAGTTCCTCTACAGTGTGGCTGAGAGACTGGTATAAAGGACCGTGGGGTTCAGTTCCTCTACAGTGAGGCTGAGAGACTGGTATAAAGGACCGTGGGGTTCAGTTCCTCTACAGTGAGGTAGTGTGGCTGAGAGACTGGTATATAGGAACGTGGGTTCAGTTCCTCTACAGTGAGGTAGTGTGCCTGAGAGACTGGTATAAAGGAACGTGGGGTTCAGTTCCTCTACAGTGAGGTAGTGTGGCTGAGAGACTGGTATATAGGAACGTGGGTTCAGTTCCTCTACAGTGAGGCTGAGAGACTGGTATTAAGGACCGTGGGTTCAGTTCCTCTACAGTGAGGCTGAGAGACTGGTATAAAGGACCGTGGGTTCAGTTCCTCTACAGTGTGGCTGAGAGACTGGTATAAAGGACCGTGGGTTCAGTTCCTCTACAGTGTGGCTGAGAGACTGCTATAAAGGACCGTGGGTTCAGTTCCTCTACAGTGTGGCTGAGAGACTGGTATATAGGAACGTGGGTTCAGTTCCTCTACAGTGTGGCTGAGAGACTGGTATATAGGAACGTGGGTTCAGTTCCTCTACAGTGTGGCTGAGAGACTGGTATAAAGGACCGTGGGGTTCAGTTCCTCTACAGTGTGGCTGAGAGACTGGTATAAAGGACCGTGGGTTCAGTTCCTCTACAGTGAGGTAGTGTGGCTGAGAGACTGGTATATAGGAACGTGGGGTTCAGTTCCTCTACAGTGTGGTAGTGTGGCTGAGAGACTGGTATATAGGAACGTGGGTTCAGTTCCTCTACAGTGAGGTAGTGTGGCTGAGAGACTGGTATATAGGAACGTGGGTTCAGTTCCTCTACAGTGTGGCTGAGAGACTGGTATATAGGAACGTGGGGTTCAGTTCCTCTACAGTGTGGCTGAGAGACTGGTATAAAGGACCGTGGGTTCAGTTCCTCTACAGTGAGGCTGAGAGACTGGTATAAAGGACCGTGGGTTCAGTTCCTCTACAGTGTGGCTGAGAGACTGGTATAAAGGACCGTGGGTTCAGTTCCTCTACAGTGAGGTAGTGTGGCTGAGAGACTGGTATATAGGAGCGTGGGTTCAGTTCCTCTACAGTGAGGTAGTGTGGCTGAGAGACTGGTATAAAGGACCGTGGGTTCAGTTCCTCTACAGTGTGGCTGAGAGACTGGTATATAGGAACGTGGGTTCAGTTCCTCTACAGTGTGGCTGAGAGACTGGTATAAAGGACCGTGGGTTCAGTTCCTCTACAGTGTGGCTGAGAGACTGGTATAAAGGACCGTGGGTTCAGTTCCTCTACAGTGTGGCTGAGAGACTGGTATATAGGAACGTGGGTTCAGTACCTCTACAGTGAGGCTGAGAGACTGGTATATAAAGGACCGTGGGTTCAGTTCCTCTACAGTGAGGTAGTGTGGCTGAGAGACTGGTATAAAGGACCGTGGGTTCAGTTCCTCTACAGTGTGGCTGAGAGACTGGTATAAAGGACCGTGGGTTCAGTTCCTCTACAGTGAGGCTGAGAGACTGGTATATAGGAACGTGGGTTCAGTTCCTCTACAGTGAGGCTGAGAGACTGGTATATAGGAACGTGGGTTCAGTTCCTCTACAGTGTGGCTGAGAGACTGGTATAAAGGACCGTGGGTTCAGTTCCTCTACAGTGAGGCTGAGAGACTGGTATAAAGGACCGTGGGTTCAGTTCCTCTACAGTGTGGCTGAGAGACTGGTATAAAGGACCGTGGGTTCAGTTCCTCTACAGTGAGGGTAGTGTGGCTGAGAGACTGGTATATAGGAACGTGGGTTCAGTTCCTCTACAGTGAGGTAGTGTGGCTGAGAGACTGGTATAAAGGACCGTGGGTTCAGTTCCTCTACAGTGTGGCTGAGAGACTGGTATATAGGAACGTGGGTTCAGTTCCTCTACAGTGAGGCTGAGAGACTGGTATAAAGGACCGTGGGGTTCAGTTCCTCTACAGTGAGGGGTAGTGTGGCTGAGAGACTGGTATATAGGAACGTGGGTTCAGTTCCTCTACAGTGAGGCTGAGAGACTGGTATTAAGGACCGTGGGTTCAGTTCCTCTACAGTGAGGCTGAGAGACTGGTATAAAGGACCGTGGGTTCAGTTCCTCTACAGTGTGGCTGAGAGACTGGTATAAAGGACCGTGGGTTCAGTTCCTCTACAGTGTGGCTGAGAGACTGCTATAAAGGACCGTGGGTTCAGTTCCTCTACAGTGTGGCTGAGAGACTGGTATATAGGAACGTGGGTTCAGTTCCTCTACAGTGTGGCTGAGAGACTGGTATATAGGAACGTGGGTTCAGTTCCTCTACAGTGTGGCTGAGAGACTGGTATATAGGAACGTGGGTTCAGTTCTCTACAGTGTGGCTGAGAGACTGGTATAAAGGACCGTGGGGTTCAGTTCCTCTACAGTGTGGCTGAGAGACTGGTATAAAGGACCGTGGGTTCAGTTCCTCTACAGTGAGGTAGTGTGGCTGAGAGACTGGTATATAGGAACGTGGGGTTCAGTTCCTCTACAGTGTGGTAGTGTGGCTGAGAGACTGGTATATAGGAACGTGGGTTCAGTTCCTCTACAGTGAGGGTAGTGTGGCTGAGAGACTGGTATATAGGAACGTGGGTTCAGTTCCTCTACAGTGTGGCTGAGAGACTGGTATATAGGAACGTGGGGTTCAGTTCCTCTACAGTGTGGCTGAGAGACTGGTATAAAGGACCGTGGGTTCAGTTCCTCTACAGTGAGGCTGAGAGACTGGTATAAAGGACCGTGGGTTCAGTTCCTCTACAGTGTGGCTGAGAGGACTGGTATAAAGGACCGTGGGTTCAGTTCCTCTACAGTGAGGTAGTGTGGCTGAGAGACTGGTATATAGGAGCGTGGGTTCAGTTCCTCTACAGTGAGGTAGTGTGGCTGAGAGACTGGTATAAAGGACCGTGGGTTCAGTTCCTCTACAGTGTGGCTGAGAGACTGGTATATAGGAACGTGGGTTCAGTTCCTCTACAGTGTGGCTGAGAGACTGGTATAAGGACCGTGGGTTCAGTTCCTCTACAGTGTGGCTGAGAGACTGGTATAAAGGGACCGTGGGTTCAGTTCCTCTACAGTGTGGCTGAGAGACTGGTATATAGGAACGTGGGGTTCAGTACCTCTACAGTGAGGCTGAGAGACTGGTATATAAAGGACCGTGGGTTCAGTTCCTCTACAGTGAGGTAGTGTGGCTGAGATGAGAGACTGGTATAAAGGACCGTGGGTTCAGTTCCTCTACAGTGTGGCTGAGAGACTGGTATAAAGGACCGTGGGTTCAGTTCCTCTACAGTGAGGCTGAGAGACTGGTATATAGGAACGTGGGTTCAGTTCCTCTACAGTGAGGCTGAGAGACTGGTATATAGGAACGTGGGTTCAGTTCCTCTACAGTGTGGCTGAGAGACTGGTATAAAGGACCGTGGGTTCAGTTCCTCTACAGTGAGGCTGAGAGACTGGTATAAAGGACCGTGGGTTCAGTTCCTCTACAGTGTGGCTGAGAGACTGGTATAAAGGACCGTGGGTTCAGTTCCTCTACAGTGAGGTAGTGTGGCTGAGAGACTGGTATATAGGAACGTGGGTTCAGTTCCTCTACAGTGAGGTAGTGTGGCTGAGAGACTGGTATAAAGGACCGTGGGTTCAGTTCCTCTACAGTGTGGCTGAGAGACTGGTATATAGGAACGTGGGTTCAGTTCCTCTACAGTGAGGCTGAGAGACTGGTATAAAGGACCGTGGGGTTCAGTTCCTCTACAGTGAGGTAGTGTGGCTGAGAGACTGGTATAAAGGACCGTGGGGTTCAGTTCCTCACAGTGTGGCTGAGAGACTGGTATATAGGAACGTGGGTTCAGTTCCTCTACAGTGTGGCTGAGAGACTGGTATAAAGGACCGTGGGTTCAGTTCCTCTACAGTGAGGCTGAGAGACTGGTATAAAGGACCGTGGGTTCAGTTCCTCTACAGTGAGGTAGTGTGGCTGAGAGACTGGTATAAAGGACCGTGGGTTCAGTTCCTCTACAGTGAGGTAGTGTGGCTGAGAGACTGGTATAAAGGACCGTGGGGTTCAGTTCCTCTACAGTGTGGTAGTGTGGCTGAGAGACTGGTATATAGGACCGTGGGGTTCAGTTCCTCTACAGTGTGGTAGTGTGGCTGAGAGACTGGTATAAAGGACCGTGGGTTCAGTTCCTCTACAGTGAGGTAGTGTGGCTGAGAGACTGGTATATAGGAACGTGGGTTCAGTTCCTCTACAGTGTGGCTGAGAGACTGGTATAAAGGACCGTGGTTCAGTTCCTCTACAGTGTGGCTGAGAGACTGGTATAAAGGACCGTGGGGTTCAGTTCCTCTACAGTGTGGCTGAGAGACTGGTATATAGGAACGTGGGTTCAGTTCCTCTACAGTGAGGTAGTGTGGCTGAGAGACTGGTATAAAGGATCGTGGGTTCAGTTCCTCTACAGTGTGGCTGAGAGACTGGTATAAAGGACCGTGGGGTTCAGTTCCTCTACAGTGTGGCTGAGAGACTGGTATATAGGAATGTGGGTTCAGTTCCTCTACAGTGTGGCTGAGAGACTGGTATAAAGGACCGTGGGTTCAGTTCCTCTACAGTGAGGCTGAGAGACTGGTATAAAGGACCGTGGGGTTCAGTTCCTCTACAGTGTGGCTGAGAGACTGGTATAAAGGACCGTGGGGTTCAGTTCCTCTACAGTGAGGTAGTGTGGCTGAGAGACTGGTATAAAGGAATGTGGGTTCAGTTCCTCTACAGTGTGGCTGAGAGACTGGTATAAAGGACGGTGGGTTCAGTTCCTCTACAGTGTGGCTGAGAGACTGGTATAAAGGACCGTGGGTTCAGTTCCTCTACAGTGTGGCTGAGAGGACTGGTATAAAGGACCGTGGGTTCAGTTCCTCTACAGTGTGGCTGAGAGACTGGTATAAAGGACCGTGGGGGTTCAGTTCCTCTACAGTGTGGGCTGAGAGACTGGTATAAAGGACCGTGGGGTTCAGTTCCTCTACAGTGAGGTAGTGGTGGCTGAGAGACTGGTTATATAGGAACGTGGGTTCAGTTCCTCTACAGTGAGGTAGTGTGCCTGAGAGACTGGTATAAAGGAACGTGGGGTTCAGTTCCTCTACAGTGAGGTAGTGTGGCTGAGAGACTGGTATATAGGAACGTGGGTTCAGTTCCTCTACAGTGAGGCTGAGAGACTGGTATTAAGGACCGTGGGTTCAGTTCCTCTACAGTGAGGCTGAGAGACTGGTATTAAGGACCGTGGGTTCAGTTCCTCTACAGTGAGGCTGAGAGACTGGTATAAAGGACCGTGGGTTCAGTTCCTCTACAGTGTGGCTGAGAGACTGGTATAAAGGACCGTGGGTTCAGTTCCTCTACAGTGTGGCTGAGAGACTGGTATAAAGGACCGTGGGTTCAGTTCCTCTACAGTGTGGCTGAGAGACTGGTATATAGGAACGTGGGTTCAGTTCCTCTACAGTGTGGCTGAGAGACTGGTATATAGGAACGTGGGTTCAGTTCCTCTACAGTGTGGCTGAGAGACTGGTATATAGGAACGTGGGTTCAGTTCCTCTACAGTGTGGCTGAGAGACTGGTATAAAGGACCGTGGGGTTCAGTTCCTCTACAGTGTGGCTGAGAGACTGGTATAAAGGACCGTGGGTTCAGTTCCTCTACAGTGAGGTAGTGTGGCTGAGAGACTGGTATATAGGAACGTGGGGTTCAGTTCCTCTACAGTGTGGTAGTGTGGCTGAGAGACTGGTATATAGGAACGTGGGTTCAGTTCCTCTACAGTGAGGTAGTGTGCTGAGAGACTGGTATATAGGAACGTGGGTTCAGTTCCTCTACAGTGTGGCTGAGAGACTGGTATATAGGAACGTGGGGTTCAGTTCCTCTACAGTGTGGCTGAGAGACTGGTATAAAGGACCGTGGGTTCAGTTCCTCTACAGTGAGGCTGAGAGACTGGTATAAAGGACCGTGGGTTCAGTTCCTCTACAGTGTGGCTGAGAGACTGGTATAAAGGACCGTGGGTTCAGTTCCTCTACAGTGAGGTAGTGTGGCTGAGAGACTGGTATATAGGAACGTGGGTTCAGTTCCTCTACAGTGAGGTAGTGTGGCTGAGAGACTGGTATATAGGAACGTGGGTTCAGTTCCTCTACAGTGTGGCTGAGAGACTGGTATATAGGAACGTGGGGTTCAGTTCCTCTACAGTGTGGCTGAGAGACTGGTATATAGGAACGTGGGTTCAGTTCCTCTACAGTGTGGCTGAGAGACTGGTATAAAGGACCGTGGGTTCAGTTCCTCTACAGTGTGGCTGAGAGACTGGTATAAAGGACCGTGGGTTCAGTTCCTCTACAGTGTGGCTGAGAGACTGGTATATAGGAACGTGGGTTCAGTACCTCTACAGTGAGGCTGAGAGACTGGTATAAAGGACCGTGGGTTCAGTTCCTCTACAGTGAGGTAGTGTGGCTGAGAGACTGGTATAAAGGACCGTGGGTTCAGTTCCTCTACAGTGTGCCTGAGAGACTGGTATAAAGGACTGTGGGTTCAGTTCCTCTACAGTGAAGCTGAGAGACTGGTATATAGGAACGTGGGTTCAGTTCCTCTACAGTGAGGCTGAGAGACTGGTATATAGGAACGTGGGTTCAGTTCCTCTACAGTGTGGCTGAGAGACTGGTATAAAGGACCGTGGGTTCAGTTCCTCTACAGTGAGGCTGAGAGACTGGTATATAGGAACGTGGGTTCAGTTCCTCTACAGTGTGGCTGAGAGACTGGTATAAAGGACCGTGGGTTCAGTTCCTCTACAGTGTGGCTGAGAGACTGGTATATAGGACCGTGGGTTCAGTTCCTCTACAGTGAGGTAGTGTGGCTGAGAGACTGGTATAAAGGACCGTGGGTTCAGTTCCTCTACAGTGAGGCTGAGAGACTGGTATAAAGGACCGTGGGTTCAGTTCCTCTACAGTGTGGCTGAGAGACTGGTATAAAGGACCGTGGGTTCAGTTCCTCTACAGTGAGGTAGTGTGGCTGAGAGACTGGTATATAGGAACGTGGGTTCAGTTCCTCTACAGTGAGGTAGTGTGGCTGAGAGACTGGTATAAAGGACCGTGGGTTCAGTTCCTCTACAGTGTGGCTGAGAGACTGGTATATAGGAACGTGGGTTCAGTTCCTCTACAGTGAGGCTGAGAGACTGGTATAAAGGACCGTGGGGTTCAGTTCCTCTACAGTGAGGTAGTGTGCTGAGAGACTGGTATAAAGGACCGTGGGGTTCAGTTCCTCTACAGTGTGGCTGAGGGACTGGTATATAGGAACGTGGGTTCAGTTCCTCTACAGTGTGGCTGAGAGACTGGTATAAAGGACCGTGGGTTCAGTTCCTCTACAGTGAGGCTGAGAGACTGGTATAAAGGACCGTGGGTTCAGTTCCTCTACAGTGAGGTAGTGTGGCTGAGAGACTGGTATAAAGGACCGTGGGGTTCAGTTCCTCTACAGTGTGGTAGTGTGGCTGAGAGACTGGTATATAGGACCGTGGGGTTCAGTTCCTCTACAGTGTGGTAGTGTGGCTGAGAGACTGGTATAAAGGACCGTGGGTTCAGTTCCTCTACAGTGAGGTAGTGTGGCTGAGAGACTGGTATATAGGAACGTGGGTTCAGTTCCTCTACAGTGTGGCTGAGAGACTGGTATAAAGGACCGTGGGTTCAGTTCCTCTACAGTGTGGCTGAGAGACTGGTATAAAGGACCGTGGGGTTCAGTTCCTCTACAGTGTGGCTGAGAGACTGGTATATAGGAACGTGGGTTCAGTTCCTCTACAGTGAGGGTAGTGTGGCTGAGAGACTGGTATAAAGGACCGTGGGTTCAGTTCCTCTACAGTGTGGCTGAGAGACTGGTATAAAGGACCGTGGGGTTCAGTTCCTCTACAGTGTGGCTGAGAGACTGGTATATAGGAACGTGGGTTCAGTTCCTCTACAGTGTGGCTGAGAGACTGGTATAAAGGACCGTGGGTTCAGTTCCTCTACAGTGAGTCTGAGAGACTGGTATAAAGGACCGTGGGGTTCAGTTCCTCTACAGTGAGGTAGTGTGGCTGAGAGACTGGTATATAGGACCGTGGGTTCAGTTCCTCTACAGTGAGGCTGAGAGACTGGTATAAAGGACCGTGGGTTCAGTTCCTCTACAGTGTGGCTGAGAGACTGGTATAAAGGACCGTGGGTTCAGTTCCTCTACAGTGTGGCTGAGAGACTGGTATAAAGGAACGTGGGTTCAGTTCCTCTACAGTGAGGTAGTGTGGCTGAGAGACTGGTATAAAGGACCGTGGGTTCAGTTCCTCTACAGTGTGGCTGAGAGACTGGTATAAAGGACCGTGGGTTCAGTTCCTCTACAGTGAGGTAGTGTGGCTGAGAGACTGGTATAAAGGACCGTGGGTTCAGTTCCTCTACAGTGAGGTAGTGTGGCTGAGAGACTGGTATAAAGGAACGTGGGGTTCAGTTCCTCTACAGTGAGGCTGAGAGACTGGTATAAAGGACCGTGGGTTCAGTTCCTCTACAGTGTGGCTGAGAGACTGGTATAAAGGAACGTGGGGTTCAGTTCCTCTACAGTGAGGCTGAGAGACTGGTATATAGGAACGTGGGTTCAGTTCCTCTACAGTGTTGCTGAGAGACTGGTATAAAGGACCGTGGGTTCAGTTCCTCTACAGTGTGGCTGAGAGACTGGTATAAAGGAACGTGGGGTTCAGTTCCTCTACAGTGAGGCTGAGAGACTGGTATAAAGGACCGTGGGTTCAGTTCCTCTACAGTGAGGCTGAGAGAATGGTATAAAGGACCGTGGGGTTCAGTTCCTCTACAGTGTGGCTGAGAGACTGGTATAAAGGACCGTGGGTTCAGTTCCTCTACAGTGAGGCTGAGAGACTGGTATAAGGAACGTGGGTTCAGTTCCTCTACAGTGTGGCTGAGAGACTGGTATAAAGGACCGTGGGTTCAGTTCCTCTACAGTGTGGCTGAGAGACTGGTATAAAGGACCGTGGGGTTCAGTTCCTCTACAGTGTGGTAGTGTGGCTGAGAGACTGGTATAAAGGACCGTGGGTTCAGTTCCTCTACAGTGTGGCTGAGAGACTGGTATATAGGACCGTGGGGTTCAGTTCCTCTACAGTGTGGCTGAGAGACTGGTATATAGGACCGTGGGGTTCAGTTCCTCTACAGTGAGGTAGTGAGGCTGAGAGACTGGTATAAAGGAACGTGGGTTCAGTTCCTCTACAGTGTGGCTGAGAGACTGGTATAAAGGACCGTGGGTTCAGTTCCTCCTCAGTGAGGCTGAGAGACTGGTATATAGGACCGTGGGTTCAGTTCCTCTACAGTGAGGTAGTGTGGCTGAGAGACTGGTATATAGGACCGTGGGTTCAGTTCCTCTACAGTGTGGCTGAGAGACTGGTATAAAGGACCGTGGGTTCAGTTCCTCTACAGTGAAGCTGAGAGACTGGTATATAGGACCGTGGGTTCAGTTCCTCTACAGTGAGGTAGTGTGGCTGAGAGACTGGTATAAAGGACCGTGGGTTCAGTTCCTCTACAGTGTGGCTGAGAGACTGGTATATAGGACCGTGGGTTCAGTTCCTCTACAGTGAGGTAGTGAGGCTGAGAGACTGGTATAAAGGAACGTGGGTTCAGTTCCTCTACAGTGAGGTAGTGTGGCTGAGAGACTGGTATAAAGGACCGTGGGTTCAGTTCCTCTACAGTGAGGCTGAGAGACTGGTATAAAGGACCGTGGGTTCAGTTCCTCTACAGTGAGGTAGTGTGGCTGAGAGACTGGTATAAAGGACCGTGGGTTCAGTTCCTCTACAGTGTGGCTGAGAGACTGGTATAAAGGACCGTGGGTTTAGTTCCTCTACAGTGTGGCTGAGAGACTGGTATAAAGGACCGTGGGTTCAGTTCCTCTACAGTGTGGCTGAGAGACTGGTATAAAGGACCGTGGGTTCAGTTCCTCTACAGTGTGGCTGAGAGACTGGTATATAGGAACGTGGGTTCAGTTCCTCTACAGTGAGGTAGTGTGGCTGAGAGACTGGTATAAAGGACCGTGGGTTCAGTTCCTCTACAGTGTGGCTGAGAGACTGGTATAAAGGACCGTGGGTTCAGTTCCTCTACAGTGAGGTAGTGTGGCTGAGAGACTGGTATAAAGGACCGTGGGTTCAGTTCCTCTACAGTGAGGCTGAGAGACTGGTATAAAGGACCGTGGGTTCAGTTCCTCTACAGTGAGGTAGTGTGGCTGAGAGACTGGTATATAGGAACGTGGGTTCAGTTCCTCTACAGTGAGGCTGAGAGACTGGTATATAGGAACGTGGGGTTCAGTTCCTCTACAGTGAGGCTGAGAGACTGGTATAAAGGACCGTGGGTTCAGTTCCTCTACAGTGTGGCTGAGAGACTGGTATAAAGGAACGTGGGTTCAGTTCCTCTACAGTGAGGTAGTGTGGCTGAGAGACTGGTATATAGGACCGTGGGTTCAGTTCCTCTACAGTGTGGCTGAGAGACTGGTATAAAGGAACGTGGGGTTCAGTTCCTCTACAGTGAGGCTGAGAGACTGGTATAAAGGAACGTGGGGTTCAGTTCCTCTACAGTGAGGCTGAGAGACTGGTATAAAGGACCGTGGGGTTCAGTTCCTCTACAGTGAGGCTGAGAGACTGGTATAAAGGACCGTGGGGTTCAGTTCCTCTACAGTGTGGCTGAGAGACTGGTATATAGGAACGTGGGTTCAGTTCCTCTACAGTGAGGCTGAGAGACTGGTATAAAGGACCGTGGGTTCAGTTCCTCTACAGTGAGGTAGTGTGGCTGAGAGACTGGTATAAAGGACCGTGGGTTTAGTTCCTCTACAGTGTGGCTGAGAGACTGGTATAAAGGAACGTGGGTTCAGTTCCTCTACAGTGAGGTAGTGTGGCTGAGAGACTGGTATAAAGGACCGTGGGGTTCAGTTCCTCTACAGTGAGGCTGAGAGACTGGTATAAAGGACCGTGGGTTCAGTTCCTCTACAGTGAGGTAGTGTGGCTGAGAGACTGGTATAAAGGACCGTGGGGTTCAGTTCCTCTACAGTGAGGCTGAGAGACTGGTATAAAGGACCGTGGGTTCAGTTCCTCTACAGTGAGGTAATGTGGCTGAGAGACTGGTATAAAGGACCGTGGGGTTCAGTTCCTCTACAGTGAGGCTGAGAGACTGGTATAAAGGACCGTGGGTTCAGTTCCTCTACAGTGAGGCTGAGAGACTGGTATATAGGACCGTGGGTTCAGTTCCTCTACAGTGAGGTAGTGTGGCTGAGAGACTGGTATAAAGGACCGTGGGGTTCAGTTCCTCTACAGTGAGGCTGAGAGACTGGTATATAGGACCGTGGGTTCAGTTCCTCTACAGTGTGGCTGAGAGACTGGTATAAAGGACCGTGGGTTCAGTTCCTCTACAGTGAGGCTGAGAGACTGGTATATAGGACCGTGGGTTCAGTTCCTCTACAGTGAGGTAGTGTGGCTGAGAGACTGGTATAAAGGACCGTGGGTTCAGTTCCTCTACAGTGAGGTAGTGTGGCTGAGAGACTGGTATAAAGGAACGTGGGTTCAGTTCCTCTACAGTGTGGTAGTGTGGCTGAGAGACTGGTATAAAGGAACGTGGGTTCAGTTCCTCTACAGTGAGGTAGTGTGGCTGAGAGACTGGTATAAAGGACCGTGGGTTCAGTTCCTCTACAGTGAGGTAGTGTGGCTGAGAGACTGGTATAAAGGACCGTGGGGTTCAGTTCCTCTACAGTGAGGCTGAGAGACTGGTATAAAGGACCGTGGGTTCAGTTCCTCTACAGTGAGGCTGAGAGACTGGTATAAAGGACCGTGGGTTCAGTTCCTCTACAGTGAGGCTGAGAGACTGGTATAAAGGACCGTGGGTTCAGTTCCTCTACAGTGTGGCTGAGAGACTGGTATAAAGGACCGTGGGGTTCAGTTCCTCTACAGTGAGGCTGAGAGACTGGTATAAAGGACAGTGGGTTCAGTTCCTCTACAGTGAGGTAGTGTGGCTGAGAGACTGGTATAAAGGACCGTGGGGTTCAGTTCCTCTACAGTGAGGCTGAGAGACTGGTATAAAGGACCGTGGGTTCAGTTCCTCTACAGTGAGGCTGAGAGACTGGTATATAGGACCGTGGGTTCAGTTCCTCTACAGTGAGGTAGTGTGGCTGAGAGACTGGTATAAAGGACCGTGGGTTCAGTTCCTCTACAGTGAGGTAGTGTGGCTGATAGACTGGTATAAAGGAACGTGGGTTCAGTTCCTCTACAGTGTGGTAGTGTGGCTGAGAGACTGGTATAAAGGAACGTGGGTTCAGTTCCTCTACAGTGAGGCTGAGAGACTGGTATAAAGGACCGTGGGTTCAGTTCCTCTACAGTGAGGCTGAGAGACTGGTATATAGGACCGTGGGTTCAGTTCCTCTACAGTGTGGCTGAGAGACTGGTATAAAGGACCGTGGGTTCAGTTCCTCTACAGTGAGGCTGAGAGACTGGTATATAGGACCGTGGGTTCAGTTCCTCTACAGTGAGGTAGTGTGGCTGAGAGACTGGTATAAAGGACCGTGGGTTCAGTTCCTCTACAGTGAGGTAGTGTGGCTGAGAGACTGGTATAAAGGAAAGTGGGTTCAGTTCCTCTACAGTGTGGTAGTGTGGCTGAGAGACTGGTATAAAGGAACGTGGGTTCAGTTCCTCTACAGTGAGGTAGTGTGGCTGAGAGACTGGTATAAAGGACCGTGGGTTCAGTTCCTCTACAGTGAGGTAGTGTGGCTGAGAGACTGGTATAAAGGACCGTGGGTTCAGTTCCTCTACAGTGAGGTAGTGTGGCTGAGAGACTGGTATAAAGGACCGTGGGTTCAGTTCCTCTACAGTGAGGCTGAGAGACTGGTATAAAGGACCGTGGGTTCAGTTCCTCTACAGTGAGGCTGAGAGACTGGTATATAGGACCGTGGGTTCAGTTCCTCTACAGTGTGGCTGAGAGACTGGTATAAAGGACCGTGGGTTCAGTTCCTCTACAGTGTGGTAGTGTGGCTGAGAGACTGGTATATAGGAACGTGGGTTCAGTTCCTCTACAGTGAGGTAGTGTGGCTGAGAGACTGGTATAAAGGACCGTGGGTTCAGTTCCTCTACAGTGTGGCTGAGAGACTGGTATAAAGGACCGTGGGTTCAGTTCCTCTACAGTGTGGCTGAGAGACTGGTATAAAGGACCGTGGGTTCAGTTCCTCTACAGTGAGGTAGTGTGGCTGAGAGACTGGTATAAAGGACCGTGGGTTCAGTTCCTCTACAGTGTGGTAGTGTGGCTGAGAGACTGGTATAAAGGACCGTGGGTTCAGTTCCTCTACAGTGTGGCTGAGAGACTGGTATAAAGGACCGTGGGTTCAGTTCCTCTACAGTGTGGCTGAGAGACTGGTATAAAGGACCGTGGGGTTCAGTTCCTCTACAGTGAGGTAGTGTGGCTGAGAGACTGGTATAAAGGACCGTGGGTTCAGTTCCTCTACAGTGTGGCTGAGAGACTGGTATAAAGGACCGTGGGTTCAGTTCCTCTACAGTGTGGCTGAGAGACTGGTATAAAGGACCGTGGGTTCAGTTCCTCTACAGTGAGGCTGAGAGACTGGTATATAGGACCGTGGGTTCAGTTCCTCTACAGTGAGGTAGTGTGGCTGAGAGACTGGTATAAAGGACCGTGGGTTCAGTTCCTCTACTGTGAGGTAGTGTGGCTGATAGACTGGTATAAAGGAACATGGGTTCAGTTCCTCTACAGTGTGGTAGTGTGGCTGAGAGACTGGTATAAAGGAACGTGGGTTCAGTTCCTCTACAGTGAGGCTGAGAGACTGGTATAAAGGACCGTGGGTTCAGTTCCTCTACAGTGAGGCTGAGAGACTGGTATATAGGACCGTGGGTTCAGTTCCTCTACAGTGAGGTAGTGTGGCTGAGAGACTGGTATAAAGGACCGTGGGTTCAGTTCCTCTACAGTGAGGTAGTGTGGCTGAGAGACTGGTAAAAAGGAAAGTGGGTTCAGTTCCTCTACAGTGTGGTAGTGTGGCTGAGAGACTGGTATAAAGGAACGTGGGTTCAGTTCCTCTACAGTGAGGTAGTGTGGCTGAGAGACTGGTAAAAAGGAACGTGGGTTCAGTTCCTCTACAGTGAGGTAGTGTGGCTGAGAGACTGGTATAAAGGACCGTGGGTTCAGTTCCTCTACAGTGAGGTAGTGTGGCTGAGAGACTGGTATAAAGGACCGTGGGTTCAGTTCCTCTACAGTGTGGCTGAGAGACTGGTATAAAGGACCTTGGGTTCAGTTCCTCTACAGTGTGGTAGTGAGGCTGAGAGACTGGTATAAAGGACCGTGGGTTCAGTTCCTCTACAGTGTGGCTGAGAGACTGGTATAAAGGACCGTGGGTTCAGTTCCTCTACAGTGAGGTAGTGTGGCTGAGAGACTGGTATATAGGACCGTGGGTTCAGTTCCTCTACAGTGTGGCTGAGAGACTGGTATAAAGGACCGTGGGTTCAGTTCCTCTACAGTGAGGTAGTGTGGCTGAGAGACTGGTATAAAGGACCGTGGGGTTCAGTTCCTCTACAGTGTGGCTGAGAGACTGGTATAAAGGGACCGTGGGTTCAGTTCCTCTACAGTGTGGCTGAGAGACTCGTATATAGGACCGTGGGTTCAGTTCCTCTACAGTGTGGCTGAGAGACTGGTATAAAGGACCGTGGGTTCAGTTCCTCTACAGTGTGGCTGAGAGACTGGTATATAGGACCGTGGGTTCAGTTCCTCTACAGTGAGGTAGTGTGGCTGAGAGACTGGTATATAGGACCGTGGGTTCAGTTCCTCTACAGTGAGGTAGTGTGGCTGAGAGACTGGTATATAGGACCGTGGGTTCAGTTCCTCTACAGTGTGGCTGAGAGACTGGTATAAAGGACCGTGGGTTCAGTTCCTCTACAGTGTGGCTGAGAGACTGGTATAAAGGACCGTGGGTTCAGTTCCTCTACAGTGTGGTAGTGTGGCTGAGAGACTTGTATATAGGACCGTGGGTTCAGTTCCTCTACAGTGAGGGTAGTGTGGCTGAGAGACTGGTATATAGGACCGTGGGTTCAGTTCCTCTACAGTGAGGTAGTGTGGCTGAGAGACTGGTATATAGGACCGTGGGTTCAGTTCCTCTACAGTGAGGTAGTGTGGCTGAGAGACTGGTATATAGGACCGTGGGTTCAGTTCCTCTACAGTGAGGTAGTGTGGCTGAGAGACTGGTATATAGGAACGTGGGTTCAGTTCCTCTACAGTGTGGCTGAGAGACTGGTATAAAGGACCGTGGGTTCAGTTCCTCTACAGTGAGGCTGAGAGACTGGTATAAAGGACCTGGTATATAGGAATAAATCAAACTGAATAATTTTTGTTTTGTGTTCTCTGTAGGTTGTGCTGGTTCTCCTCCCCTCTCGGCCGTGACTCTCTCTCCTCCTCCTCCAGACTTGTCCAGATCGCTCCTTCTCTCCTTTACATTCCTGGGTTTGGGACTGCTACTTTCGTCTCTTCGTGTAGCAGTAAGTGTGATGATGATGATGATGATGGTTTCCTCACAATGAAGAGTTAATGCTGGACTCATAAAGCACTTTCAATGGAGATGTTTCATATCGTCCATCTGTGGAGAGAGAGAGGGGGGAGGGAGGGAGGGAGAGGGAGGGAGGGAGGGAGAGAGGGGGGAGGGAGGGAGGGAGAGGGAGGGAGGGAGGGAGGGAGGGAGAGAGGGGGGGGAGGGAGGGAGGGAGGGAGGGAGGGAGGGAGGGAGAGAGGGGGGAGGGAGGGGGAGGAGGGGTTTGGAGGGAGGGAGGGAGGGAGGGAGGGAGGGAGGGAGGGAGGGAGGGAGGGAGGGAGGGAGGGAGGGAGGGAGGGAGGGAGGGAGGGAGGGAGGGAGGGAAAGAGAGAGGGGAGGGAGAGGGAGAGAGGGAGGGAGAGTAAGAGAGGGAGGGAGGGAGGGAGGGAGGGAGGGAGGGAGGGAGGGAGGGAGGGAGGGAGGGAGGGAGGGAGGGAGGGAGGGAGGGAGGGAGGGAGGGAGGGAGGGAGGGAGGGAGGGAGGGAGATGGAGAGGGAGAGAGATGGAGAGGGAGAGAGATGGAGAGGGAGAGAGAGAGAGAGGGGGAGGGAGGAAGGGAGGAAGGGGGAGAGAGAGAGAGAGAGAGAGAGAGAGAGAGAGAGAGAGAGAGGGAGAGAGAGAGAGAGGGAGGGAGGAAGGTGGAGAGAGAGAGTAACCTGTGCTCTGTGTGTGAGAGTCTAACCTGTGCTCTGTGTGTGAGAGATTAACCTGTGCTCTGTGTGTGAGAGAGTAACCTGTGCTCTGTGTGTGAGAGAGTAACCTGTGCTCTGTGTGTGAGAGAGTAACCTGTGCTCTGTGTGTGAGAGAGTAACCTGTGCTCTGTGTGTGAGAGAGTAACCTGTGCTCTGTGTGTGAGAGAGCAACCTGTGCTCTGTGTGTGTGAGAGTGTAACCTGTGCTCTGTGTGTGTGAGAGTAACCTGTGCTCTGTGTGTGAGAGAGTAACCTGTGCTCTGTGTGTGAGAGAGTAACCTGTGCTCTGTGTGTGAGAGAGTAACCTGTGCTCTGTGTGTGAGAGAGTAACCTGTGCTCTGTGTGTGAGAGAGTAACCTGTGCTCTGTGTCCCTACAGATGGCTCAGAGCTGCAGCTCGTTCAAGCCCCTGTTTTCGGCTTCTCAAGACCTCCCACCTACATACTGAGTGAGTGTGTGTGTGTCCGTGAGTCAAATCAAAGTTCATTGGTAGCGTACAAAGTTTAGCAAAATGCATCTGTTTGTAGCTCCAACATTGGAGCAAAATGCATCTGTTTCTAGCTCCTACAGTGGAGCAAAATGCTTCTGTTTCTAGCTCCAACAGTGCAGGAACATGTCTCCGTGAGTCTGTGTGTCCGTGAGTGTGTGTGTCCGCGACTCTGTGTGTCCGTGACTCTGTGTGTCCGTGACTCTGTGTGTCCGTGACTCTGTGTGTCCGTGAGTCTGTGTGCCTGCGTGTGTTACCGTGAGTCTGTGTGTCCGTGAGTCTGTGTGTCCGTGACTCTGTGAGTCTGTGTGTCCGTGAGTCTGTGTGTCCGTGACTCTGCGTGTCCATGAGTCTGTGTGTCCGTGAGTCTGTGTGTCCGTGAGTCTGTGTGTCCGTGACTCTGTGAGTCTGTGTGTCCGTGACTCTGTGTGTTCGTGACTCTGTGTGTCCGTGACTCTGTGTGTCCGTGACTCTGTGTGTCCGTGAGTCTGTGTGTCCGTGACTCTATGTGTCCGTGAGTCTGTGTGTTCGTGACTCTGTGTGTTCGTGACTCTGTGTGTCTGTGACTCTGTGTGTCCGTGAGTCTGTGTGTCTGTGAGTCTGTGTGTCCGTGACTCTGTGTGTCCGTGACTCTGTGAGTCCGTGACTCTGTGACTCTGTGACTCTGTGTGTCCGTGAGTCTGTGTGTCCGTGACTCTGTGTGTCCGTGACTCTATGTGTCCGTGAGTCTGTGTGTTCGTGACTCTGTGTGTTCGTGACTCTGTGTGTCTGTGACTCTGTGTGTCCGTGAGTCTGTGTGTCTGTGAGTCTGTGTGTCCGTGACTCTGTGTGTCCGTGACTCTGTGAGTCCGTGACTCTGTGACTCTGTGACTCTGTGTGTCCGTGAGTCTGTGTGTCCGTGACTCTGTGTGTCCGTGACTCTGTGTGTCCGTGACTCTGTGTGTCCGTGACTCTGTGTGTCCGTGACTCTGTGTGTTCGTGACTCTGTGTGCCTGCGTGTGTTACCTGACGTACTGTGTCCTTGCAGTGTCTTCTCCCTCGCTGTCTCCTAGAACCCTCGACGTCCTACCTCTCTCTCCAGGTGAGTAGTGACCAACATCAACACCTCAATTTGACCAACATTATACTGTGTTGTGACTGATATAATGACTCCCATATGGCACCCTATTCCCTATCTAGTGCACTACTATAGACGAGAGCCCTATTCCCTATCTAGTGTACTACTATAGACCAGAGTCCTATTCCCTATCTAGTGCACTACTATAGACCAGAGCCCTATTCCCTATATAGTGCACTACTTTAGACCAGAGCCCTATTCCCTATATAGTGCACTACTATAGACCAGAGTCCTATTCCATTTCTAGTGCACTACTATAGACCAGAGCCCTATTCCCTATATAGTGCACTACTTTAGACCAGAGTCCTATTCCCTATATAGTGCACTACTATAGACGAGAGCCCTATTCCCTATATAGTGCACTACTATAGACGAGAGCCCTATTCCCTATATAGTGCACTACTATAGACGAGAGCCCTATTCCCTATCTAGTGTACTACTATAGACCAGAGTCCTATTCCCTATCTAGTGCACTACTATAGAGCCCTATTGGGGAATAGGTGTAATGGGTCCTGTGTGTAGCTGGTGTAGAGAGTCAGGCGCACTACTTTAGAGCAAATCAATCACTCACAATACCTGGGGAACAGAGGGTTAATATAGTAATCACTCACAATACCTGGAGAACAGAGGGTTAATATAGTAACCAATCACTCACAATACCTGGGGAACAGAGGGTTAATATAGTAAACACTCACAATACCTGGGGAACAGAGGGTTAATATAGTAACCAATCACTCACAATACCTGGGGAACAGAGGGTTAATATAGTAAACACTCACAATACCTGGGGAACAGAGGGTTAATATAGTAACCAATCACTCACAATACCTGGGGAACAGAGGGTTAATATAGTAATCACTCACAATACCTGGGGAACAGAGGGTTAATATAGTAACCAATCACTCACAATACCTGGGGAACAGAGGGTTAATATAGTAAACACTCACAATACCTGGGGAACAGAGGGTTAATATAGTAACCACTCACAATACCTGGGGAACAGAGGGTTAATATAGTAACCACTCACACTACCTGGGGAACAGAGGGTTAATATAGTAATCACTCACACTACCTGGGGAACAGAGGGTTAATATAGTAAACACTCACAATACCTGGGGAACAGAGGGTTAATATAGTAACCAATCACTCACAATACCTGGGGAACAGAGGGTTAATATAGTAATCACTCACAATACCTGGGGAACAGAGGGTTAATATAGTAACCAATCACTCACAATACCTGGGGAACAGAGGGTTAATATAGTAATCACTCACAATACCTGGGGAACAGAGGGTTAATATAGTAACCAATCACTCACAATACCTGGGGAACAGAGGGTTAATATAGTAATCACTCACAATACCTGGGGAACAGAGGGTTAATATAGTAACCAATCACTCACAATACCTGGAGAACAGAGGGTTAATATAGTAAACACTCACAATACCTGGGGAACAGAGGGTTAATATAGTAACCAATCACTCACAATACCTGGGGAACAGAGGGTTAATATAGTAAACACTCACAATACCTGGGGAACAGAGGGTTAATATAGTAACCAATCACTCACAATACCTGGGGAACAGAGGGTTAATATAGTAACCAATCACTCACAATACCTGGGGAACAGAGGGTTAATATAGTAACCAATCACTCACAATACCTGGGGAACAGAGGGTTAATATAGTAACCAATCACTCACAATACCTGGGGAACAGAGGGTTAATATAGTAACCACTCACAATACCTGGGGAACAGAGGGTTAATATAGTAACCAATCACTCACAATACCTGGGGAACAGAGGGTTAATATAGTAAACAATCACTCACAATACCTGGGGAACAGAGGGTTAATATAGTAATCACTCACAATACCTGGGGAACAGAGGGTTAATATAGTAACCAATCACTCACAATACCTGGGGAACAGAGGGTTAATATAGTAATCACTCACAATACCTGGGGAACAGAGGGTTAATATAGTAACCAATCACTCACAATACCTGGGGAACAGAGGGTTAATATAGTAAACAATCACTCACAATACCTGGGGAACAGAGGGTTAATATAGTAATCACTCACAATACCTGGGGAACAGAGGGTTAATATAGTAAACACTCACAATACCTGGGGAACAGAGGGTTAATATAGTAACCAATCACTCACAATACCTGGGGAACAGAGGGTTAATATAGTAATCACTCACAATACCTGGGGAACAGAGGGTTAATATAGTAACCAATCACTCACAATACCTGGGGAACAGAGGGTTAATATAGTAACCAATCACTCACAATACCTGGGGAACAGAGGGTTAATATAGTAATCACTCACAATACCTGGGGAACAGAGGGTTAATATAGTAATCACTCACAATACCTGGGGAACAGAGGGTTAATATAGTAAACACTCACAATACCTGGGGAACAGAGGGTTAATATAGTAACCAATCACTCACAATACCTGGGGAACAGAGGGTTAATATAGTAATCACTCACAATACCTGGGGAACAGAGGGTTAATATAGTAACCAATCACTCACAATACCTGGGGAACAGAGGGTTAATATAGTAACCAATCACTCACAATACCTGGGGAACAGAGGGTTAATATAGTAATCACTCACAATACCTGGGGAACAGAGGGTTAATATAGTAACCAATCACTCACAATACCTGGGGAACAGAGGGTTAATATAGTAACCAATCACTCACAATACCTGGGGAACAGAGGGTTAATATAGTAATCACTCACAATACCTGGGGAACAGAGGGTTAATATAGTAAACACTCACAATACCTGGGGAACAGAGGGTTAATATAGTAACCAATCACTCACAATACCTGGGGAACAGAGGGTTAATATAGTAACCAATCACTCACAATACCTGGGGAACAGAGGGTTAATATAGTAACCAATCACTCACAATACCTGGGGAACAGAGGGTTAATATAGTAAACACTCACAATACCTGGGGAACAGAGGGTTAATATAGTAACCAATCACTCACAATACCTGGGGAACAGAGGGTTAATATAGTAATCACTCACAATACCTGGGGAACAGAGGGTTAATATAGTAAACACTCACAATACCTGGGGAACAGAGGGTTAATATAGTAAACACTCACAATACCTGGGGAACAGAGGGTTAATATAGTAACCAATCACTCACAATACCTGGGGAACAGAGGGTTAATATAGTAACCAATCACTCACAATACCTGGGGAACAGAGGGTTAATATAGTAATCACTCACACTACATGGGGAACAGAGGGTTAATATAGTAATCACTCACAATACCTGGGGAACAGAGGGTTAATATAGTAACCAATCACTCACAATACCTGGAGAACCCCAATACCCTGGTCTAGAGGAGTGCACTATATATAGGGAATAGGGTTCTATAGGGCTCTGGTCTAAAGTATTGCACTATATATAGGGAATAGGGCTCTGGTCTAGAGTAGTGCACTATATATAGGGAATAGGGTTCTATAGGGCTCTGGTCTACAGTAGTGCACTATATATAGGGAATAGGGATCTATAGGGCTCTGGTCTACAGTAGTGCACTATATATAGGGAATAGGGCTCTGGTCTAGAGTAGTGCACTATATATAGGGAATAGGGCTCTGGTCTACAGTAGTGCACTATATATAGGGAATAGGGCTCTGGTCTAGAGTAGTGCACTATATGTAGGGAATAGGGTTCTATAGGGGTCTGGTCTAAAGTAGTGCACTATATATAGGGAATAGAGTTCAATAGTGCTCTGGTCTAAAGTAGTGCACTATATAGGGAATAGGGTTCTATAGGGCTCTGGTCAAGAGTAGTGCACTATATATAGGGAATAGGGCTCTGGTCTAGAGTAGTGCATTATATGTAGGGAATAGGGTTCTATAGGGGTCTGGTCTAAAGTAGTGCACTATATATAGGGAATAGGGTTCTATAGGGCTCTGGTCTACAGTAGTGCACTATATATAGGGAATAGGGTTCTATAGGGCTCTGGTCTAAAGTAGTGCACTATATAGGGAATAGGGTTCTATAGGGCTCTGGTCAAGAGTAGTGCACTATATATAGGGAATAGGGCTCTGGTCTAGAGTAGTGCACTATATATAGGGAATAGGGTTCTATAGGGCTCTGGTCTAAAGTAGTGCACTATATAAGGAATAGGGTTCTATAGGGCTCTGGTCTAGAGTAGTGCACTATATAGGGAATAGGGTTCTATAGGGCTCTGGTCTAGAGTAGTGCACTATATATAGGGAATAGGGTTCTATAGGGCACTGTTCAAAAGTAGTGCACTATATAGGGAATAGGGTTCTACTCAGAGTCATTGATGAGACAGGGGGATTTACTTCCTGCATGACTGAGAGCAGCTTCCTTCAGAGGGGGAATACCATCCATCCATTCATCCATTCATCCATCCATTCATTCATCCATCCATTCATCCATCCATCCATCTATCCATTCATCCATTCATTCATCCATTCATTCATTCATTCATCCATCCATCCATCCATCCATCCATCCATCCATCCATCCATCCATCCATCCATCCATCCATCCATCCATCCATCCATTCATTCATCCATTCATCCATCCATTCATCCATCCATTCATTCATCCATTCATCCATTCATCCATCCATTCATTCATCCATCCATCCATTCATCCATTCATCCATCCATTCATTCATCCATCCATCCATTCATCCATCCATTCATCCATCCATTCATTCATCCATCCATTCATCCATTCATCCATTCATCCATCCATTCATCCATCCATTTATCCATCCATCCATTCATCCATTCATTCATTCATCCATCCATCCATTCATCCATCCATCCATTCATCCATCCATTCATCCATCCATTCATCCATCCAGTCATTCATCCATCCATTCATCCATCCATTCATCCATCCATTCATCCCATCCATTCATTCATCCATCCATTCATCCATCCAGTCATCACTGACCTCACTGATACTGAGTCAATAAGTCAATCAACATGAGTCAGTTTGAATACTGTGTGTGTGTGTGTGTGTGTGTGTGTGTGTGTGTGTGTGTGTGTGTGTGTGTGTGTGTGTGTGTGTGTGTGTGTGTGTGTGTGTGTGTAGTTGACGGCGCGGTAGCTCCAGATTCGATGTGTTCGTATCCTCCTGGGTCTCTGTCTGACTGTGCCAGCCAAGCCCTGTCTCCCCCCTCTGCCTCCCCCCTCTCCCCCAGGACAGGTGAGTTAGAGTCTGTCCTCTCCCTGTCTCTCTGTCCTCTCCCTGTCTCTCTGTCCTTTCCCTGTCTCTCTGTCCTCTCCCTGTCCCTCTGTCCTCTCCCTGTCTCCCTGTCTCTCTGTCCTCTCCCTGTCTCTCTGTCCTCTCCCTGTCTATCTGTCCTCTCCCTGTCTCTCTGTCCTCTCCCTGTCTCTCTGTCCTCTCCCTGTCTCTCTGTCCTCTCCCTGTCCCTCTGTCCTCTCCCTGTCTCCCTGTCTCTCTGTCCTCTCCCTGTCTCTCTGTCCTCTCCCTGTCTCTCTGTCCTCTCCCTGTCCCTCTGTCCTCTCCCTGTCTCTCTGTCCTCTCCCTGTCCTCTCTTCCTCCTGACCCTGTACCCTATATATGCAAAAACCATCTTAAACAAAGCCAATCACATGAGAATGTTACTGTGTGTGTGTGTGTGTGTGTGTGTGTGTGTGTGTGTGTGTGTGTGTGTGTGTGTGTGTGTGTGTGTGTGTGTGTGTGTGTGTGTGTGTGTGTGTGTTACAGAGGAGTACATTCACCAAGCCAAGGCTCACCTGAGGGGAATGTGCCAGGTAAGACCAAGGGGAACAGATAGTTGGGACATTTTTCAAAAGACAACTCTTCCTGTCTCTCCAACCAATGGCGTTGTCTCAACAGGAGATGGAGGCGGGCCTTAGCCTGGCGTTCCACTATGTTGACGTGCGATTGGTCCAGAGGCAGATCCTGATTGACTCAGGGAAGAGCACCAGCAAGTGCCTGGAGAAAGATTTGGTCGTTATCGGAGACACGGAGAGGAGGCGGGGCTCGTTGGCCAGGAGTCAGGTCAGACCCTGTGACATCATCGTTACGTCGTCACCTACAGAGAAACTATTAGTATTTAGTCTGAAAGCTGTCGTTACTTCGTCATTACATTTCTTTCTTCCTCGATTTATGATTCTGTCTGTCAGGAAAAAAGTGTAATTAAATAATTAATTATAATTATAATTATAAATAATAATAAGTGTAATTAATAATTAATGCATTTATTGTCTGTGTTTGTCGTCAGGTGTTTGAGAGCTCCCCCGGGGCGAAACCCAAACGTTCCATCGTGTTGCTAGGCAACGCCGGCATGGGCAAAAGCACGCTCATCAAGAAGCTCTGCGTTGATTGGTCCGACGGCCTCCTGCCTCAGTTTGACTTTGTGTTCTTACTGGACGGTAAGGCTCTGACCCTCCCCCCTGAGCCGACCCATAGCCTACGGTCCCTCCTCCTACACCTCTCCTGCCCCCACCCACGGGATGTCTTCAATCAGGTCCTCTCTGTCCCGGAGCGTGTGCTGGTGATATTCGATGGCTTCGAGGTGGTGCGTGACTTGGAGGGGCTGCTTCAGTCTCCAGCGGATGACAGTAAAGGGGAGAACTACAGTGTTAGACAGCTGTTCTCAGGTCTGCTCCAGAGGAAGCTCCTACCAGGCTGCTCTCTGCTCCTCTCTGCCCGACCACGAGGCACTGTCAGTGGGCTGCTGAGACGGGCTGACAGCCTTCTGGAACTCTCTGGCTTCTCCCCTCCGGACATCGAGAGATACCTGGGACAATACTTCTCTGGACAGTCCCTAGAGTCCCCAATCTCAGTCCCAGCCTCAGACTCAATCCCAGTCCCAACCTCAGTCCTAGCACCAGTCCCAGACTCAGTCCTAGCCTCAGCCCCAGTCTCAGTCCCAGTCCCAGTCTCAGTCCCAGTCCCAGTCCCAGCCTCAGTCCCAGTCTCAGTCCCAGTCCCAGTCCCAACCTCAGTCCCAGTCCCAACCTCAGCCTCAGTCTCAGCCTCAGCCTCAGTCCCAGTCCCAGTCCCAACCTCAGCCTCAATCCCAGTCCTAGCCCCAGTCCCAGTCCCAGCCTCAGTCCCAGTCCCAGTCCCAGTCCCAGTCCCAGTCCTAGCCCCAGTCCCAGTCCTAGCCCTCACCAGGCTCCACAGCCAGCCGTACCTTCTGTCTGTGTGTTGGAACCCAGCTCTGTGTCACATGGTCTGTCTGCTTCTAGAACACTGGGATGTTTCGGAGCCACTCCCCTCCACGCTGACTGGACTGTGTTACAGGGTGTTGCTACTAAAGATGAGACGACACACCCGGAAACACACACGCTGTCAAACCCTACCCCAAACTCAAACCCAGGCACACACTCACACCCTGAAACACAGTCAAAACCACGTCCTGAAACACACACGCAACTGGACACGAACACACATCCGCACTCGCTCTCACACTCAATCCCAAAATCAATTAGAAGATGAGAAGAGGAGGATAGAGACGAGAGAGGAGGAAGAGAGGGAGGAGAGAGAGAAAGGGAGAGAGGAGAAGAGGGAGGAGGAAGAGAGAGAGAGGGAGGAGGGAGAGGAAGAGAGAGAGGAGAAGAGGGAGGAGGAAGAGAGAGAGAGGGAGGAGGGAGAGAAAGAGAGACAGGAGAAGAGGGAGGAGGAAGTGAGAGAGAGGGAGGAGGAAGAGAGAGAGAGGGAGGAGGGAGAGAAAGAGAGAGAGGAGAAGAGGGAGGAGGAAGAGAGAGAGGGGGAGGAGGGAGAGGAAGAGAGAGAGGAAGAGAACAGGTGTGTTCTGTCAGAGTTGAGCGGTCTGGCTTGGCAGGGGGTTAAAGGTCATTCATCTCTCCTGACCCTGACTCTGGACAATACCGTCTATGTCAAGCTGCGGTTGTTTGGCCTGAGGACTGGACTGGTCCATTCTCACTGGCTGAGGGGGGAGCAGGGCAGAGATGGTGACGGTGGCGGCGTGAGTTCCGACAACATCCTGTCCTGGGCCCACCCTTTCCTGCAAAGCTTCCTGGGTGGGGCCCACCTGTCCGTCTCCAGCTGTGTGTCTGACCGCAATCTGCTGGCCCAGATACTACCACAGGTAGAATGACTGTTTTCTATTGAAACTCTGTCTGTCCATATGTCCCTCTGTAGACTATGACCTGAACCAGCACCTCCTTCTAGCTCGGACTTTGCTGATTATTGAGGGAAATGGTTCCTTTCTATGTCTGTGATATGTGGTTGTCCCTCACAGCTTCCTGAAGATGAATGTACTGACAGGAAGCGGCTCTGGATAAGAGTGTCTGCCAAATGACTAACGTGTAAATGTACTCCTGTTCTGCTCTACTCTGCTCTACTCTGTTCTACTCTACCCTGTTCTGCTCTACTCTGTTCTACTCTACTCTGTTCTGCTCTGTTCTACTCTACTCTGTTCTGCTCTACTCTGTTCTGCTCTACTCTATTCTACTCTACTTTGTTCTACTATATTCTACTCTACTCTATTCTACTCTACTCTGTTCTACTCTACTTTGTTCTACTCTATTCTACTCTACTCTAATCTGTTCTACTCTACTCTGTTCTACTCTACTCTGTTCTACTCTACTTTGTTCTACTCTATTCTACTCTACTTTGTTCTACTCTATTCTACTCTACTTTGTTCTACTATATTCTACTCTACTCTATTCTACTCTACTCTGTTCTACTCTACTATGTTCTACTCTATTCTACTCTATTCTGTTCTACTCTACTCTGTTCTATTCTACTCTATTCTACTCTACTCTGTTCTACTCTATTCTACTCTACTCTGTTCTACTCTACTCTGTTCTACTCTGTTCTACTCTACTCTGTTCTATTCTACTCTGTTCTACTCTATTCTACTCTACTCTGTTCTACTCTACTCTGTTCTACTCTGTTCTACTCTACTCTATTCTACTCTACTCTGTTCTACTCTACTATGTTCTACTCTATTCTACTCTACTCTGTTCTACTCTACTCTGTTCTATTCTACTCTATTCTACTCTAATCTGTTCTACTCTATTCTACCCTGTTCCATTCTACTCTGTTTTACTCTACTCTTTTCTACTCTACTCTGTTCTACTCTACTCTGTTCTACTCTACTCTACTCTGTTCTACTCTACTCTGTTCTACTCTACTCTACTCTATTCTACTCTACTCTGTTCTACTCTATTCTACTCTACTCTACTCTACTCTACTCTGCAGCCCAGGGGAAGGCGACGGCCTCAGGGAGAGTGTCTGGACCTTGCTCAGAGATTCGCTGTCGGGCTGCTTTTCCGGAACAATGCGGAACTCCGGGATCTGGCCACCCTGGATACCGGCGCCATGAAAGTGGTGGCGGCCAAGCGAGCCGCTGTGATATCACACCTGGAGAACCTTCACCATGGCGACCTGAGCCCCGCTCGGCTCCTGGAAGCGTGTCACTGCGTTTACGAGACAGGCGACATCCGCTTGGTCAGGCACCTGGTACGGAACCTTCCCGAGGTTCTGTCGTTCCAAGGGGTTCCGCTGTGCCCCGCCGACGCCTTCGTAGTGTGGAACCTTTTGGACCAGTGTAGAACGCTGAGGAGGAGGTTCTGTCTGGGGCTGGAGGACACAGGACTGAGGATGACAGGATTAAAACTACTGACGGGTCTCAACAACATACACTCATACAGGTACTGGTACTGTTACACTGATAGACCTGCTACAGATCTCTTACAGTGTATATCTAGAACAGTATAGATCTGTTACAGTGTAGATCTAGAACAGTACAGATCTGTTACAGTATAGATCTAGAACAGTACAGATATGTTACATTATATATCTAGAACAGTATAGATCTGTTACAGTATAGATCTGTTACAGTATCTATCTAGAACAGTATAGATCTGTTACAGTATAGATCTAGAACAGTATAGATCTGTTACAGTATATATCTAGAACAGTATAGATCTGTTACAGTATATATCTAGAACAGTATAGATCTGTTACAGTATAGATCTGTTACAGTGTAGATATAGAACAGTATAGATCTGTTACATTATATCTAGAACAGTATAGATCTGTTACAGTATAGATCTAGAACAGTATAGATCTGTTACAGTATATATCTAGAACAGTATAGATCTGTTACAGTATAGATCTGTTACAGTATATATCTAGAACAGTATAGATCTGTTATAGTATATATCTAGAACAGTATAGATCTGTTATAGTATATCTCTAGAACAGTATAGATCTGTTACAGTATGTATCTAGAACAGTATAGATCTGTTACAGTATAGATCTGTTACAGTATAGATCTGTTACATTATATATCTAGAACAGTATAGATCTGTTACGGTATAGATCTGTTACAGTATAGATCTAGAACAGTATAGATATGTTACAGTATAGATCTGTTACAGTATAGATTTAAAACAGTATAGATCTAAAACAATATAGATCTAGAACAGTATATATCTAGAACAGTATAGATCTATTACAGTATATATCTAGAACAATATATATCTGTTACAGTATATATCTGTTACAGTATAGATCTAGAACAGTATAGATCTGTTACAGTATAGATCTAGAACAGTATATATCTAGAACAGTATAGATCTGTTACAGTATAGATCTAGAACCGTATAGATCTGTTACAGTATAGATCTAGAACAGTATAGATCTAGAACAGTATAGATATGTTACAGTATATATCTAGAACAGTATAGATCTAGAACAGTATAGATCTAGAACAGTATAGATCTGTTACAGTATAGATCTAGAACAGTATAGATCTAGAACAGTATAGATATGTTACAGTATATATCTAGAACAGTATAGATCTAGAACAGTATAGATATGTTACAGTATATATCTAGAACAGCATAGATCTAGAACAGTATAGATCTAGAACAGTATAGATCTATTACAGTATATATCTAGAACAATATATATCTGTTACAGTATATATCTGTTACAGTATAGATTTAAAACAGTATAGATCTAAAACAATATAGATCTAGAACAGTATATATCTAGAACAGTATAGATCTATTACAGTATATATCTAGAACAATATATATCTGTTACAGTATATATCTGTTACAGTATAGATCTAGAACAGTATAGATCTGTTACAGTATAGATCTAGAACAGTATATATCTAGAACAGTATAGATCTGTTACAGTATAGATCTAGAACCGTATAGATCTGTTACAGTATAGATCTAGAACAGTATAGATCTAGAACAGTATAGATATGTTACAGTATATATCTAGAACAGTATAGATCTAGAACAGTATAGATCTAGAACAGTATAGATATGTTACAGTATATATCTAGAACAGTATAGATCTGTTACAGTATATATCTAGAACAGTATAGATCTAGAACAGTATAGATCTAGAACAGTATATATCTGTTACAGTATAAATCAAAATCAAATCAAATCAAATTTTATTTGTCACATACACATGGTTAGCAGATGTTAATGGTCACATGGTTAGCAGATGGTAATGGTCACATGGTTAGCAGATGTTAATGGCCACAGTCACATGGTTAGCAGATGTTAATGCGAGTGTAGCGAAATGCTTGTGCTTCTAGTTCCGACAATGCAGTAATAACCAACAAGTAATCTAACTAACAATTCCAAAACTACTGTCTTATACACAGTGTAAGGGGATAAAGAATATGTACATAAGGATATATGAATGAGTGATGGTACAGAGCAGCATAGGCAAGATACAGTAGATGGTATCGAGTACAGTATATACATATGAGATGAGTATGTAAACAAAGTGGCATAGTTAAAGTGGCTAGTGATACATGTATTACATAAAGATGTAGTAGATGATATAGAGTACAGTAAAACTTGCTACCCTCTCCACTACTGTTCCATCGATGTGGATAGGGGGGTGTTCCCTCTGTTTCCTGAAGGATATATCTGTTACAGTATAGATCTAGAACAGTATATATCTGTTACAGTATAGATCTAGAACAGTATAGATCTGTTACAGTATAGTTCTGTTACAGTATATATCTAGAACAGTATAGATCTAGAACAGTATAGATCTAGAACAGTATAGATCTAGAACAGTATAGATCTGTTACAGTATAGATCTAGAACAGTATAGATCTAGAACAGTATATATCTGTTACAGTATATATCTAGAACAGTATATATCTGTTACAGTATAGATCTAGAACAGTATAGATCTAGAACAGTATAGATCTAGAACAGTATAGATCTGTTACAGTGTAGATCTGTTACAGTATAGATCTAGAACAGTATATATCTGTTACAGTATAGATCTAGAACAGTATATATCTGTTACAGTATAGATCTAGAACAGTATAGATCTAGAACAGTATAGATCTAGAACAGTATATATCTAGAACAGTATAGATCTGTTACAGTATAGATCTAGAACAGTATAGATCTAGAACAGTATATATCTGTTACAGTATAGATCTAGAACAGTATAGATCTGTTACAGTATAGATCTAGAACAGTATAGATCTAGAACAGTATAGATATGTTACAGTATAGATCTAGAACAGTATAGATCTAGAACAGTATAGATCTGTTACAGTATAGATCTAGAACAGTATAGATCTAGAACAGTATAGATCTGTTACAGTATAGATCTAGAACAGTATAGATCTAGAACAGTATATATCTGTTACAGTATAGATCTAGAACAGTATAGATCTAGAACAGTATATATCTGTTACAGTATAGATCTAGAACAGTATAGATCTAGAACAGTATAGATCTGTTACAGTATAGATCTAGAACAGTATAGATCTAGAACAGTATAGATCTAGAACAGTATAGATCTAGAACAGTATAGATCTGTTACAGTATAGATCTAGAACAGTATAGATCTAGAACAGTATAGATCTAGAACAGTATAGATCTAGAACAGTATAGATCTGTTACAGTATAGATCTAGAACAGTATAGATCTAGAACAGTATAGATCTGTTACAGTATAGATCTAGAACAGTATAGATCTAGAACAGTATAGATCTGTTACAGTATAGATCTAGAACAGTATAGATCTAGAACAGTATAGATCTAGAACAGTATAGATCTAGAACAGTATAGATCTGATGTTCTCACTCTACTGTATGTAGAACTTTGTCATGCACATTTAGTTTTCTGATCCGTGTGTTTTGAACATGACTCTAGCGTGTGTGTGTGTGTCCGTCCCAGGGCGTGTATCGCTGACACCATCACTCTGTGGGAGGAGCTAGAGCAGAGTGGGGAGGAGGAGCTTCTGAAAGCGGTTGTGTCCAAGTTGACCCTTAACCCTTTCAGAGCCACACAGGTGTCCCACGTCCAACACCTGTCCACACTGGTCCACCTACACACAAGCAGGAGACTGTCTGAGAGGTACGCCAATACAACACACACACACACACACACACACACACACACACACACACACACACACACACACACACACACACACACACACACACACACACAGAGACACAGACACACACACACACACACACACACACACACACACACACACACACACACACACACAGAGACACAGACACACACACACACACACACACACACACACAGACACAGACACAGACACACACACACACACACACACACACACACACACACACACACACACACACACTAACACACACACACACTAACACACACACACACACACACACACACACACACACACACACACACACACACACACACACACACACACACACACACACACACACACACACTCACACTCATACCATCTGCAACACAATACAGTAGACAGTAACCTGCCCAGCTCTTGTTACAGCCATCTACAATACATACATACACACCCATATATATATATACATACATACATACTGGTATGTTCAAAGCCGTTGTGATGTGTCCGTCATCATTTCAGCCAATCAGATGGTGTCCTGGGGGAGGGTCTTCCTGCAGTCAGAGATCTTCACAAGCTGGAGTTTGAGTGAGTGTCATTATTCAACCACTATCGCTAGGTAATAAGTCAAGAGTTACCACTATCGCTAGGTAATAAGTCAAGAGTTACCACTATCGCTAGGTAATAAGTCAAGAGTTACCACTATCACTAGGTAATAAGTCAAGAGTTACCACTATCACAAGGTAATAAGTCAAGAGTTACCACTATCACTAGGTAATAAGTCAAGAGTTACCACTATCACTAGGTAATAAGTCAAGCGTTACCACTATCACCAGGTAATAAGTCAAGAGTTACCACTATCACTAGGTAATAAGTCAAGAGTTACCACTATCACCAGGTAATAAGTCAAGAGTTACCACTATCACTAGGTAATAAGTCAAGAGTTACCACTATCACTAGGTAATAAGTCAAGAGTTACCACTATCACTAGGTAATAAGTCAAGAGTTACCACTATCACAAGGTAATAAGTCAAGAGTTACCACTATCACTAGGTAATAAGTCAAGAGTTACCACTATCACTGGGTAATAAGTCAAGCGTTACCACTATCACCAGGTAATAAGTCAAGAGTTACCACTATCACTAGGTAATAAGTCAAGAGTTACCACTATCACCAGGTAATAAGTCAAGCGTTACCACTATCACTAGGTAATAAGTCAAGAGTTACCACTATCACTAGGTAATAAGTCAAGAGTTACCACTATCACTAGGTAATAAGTCAAGAGTTACCACTATCACTAGGTAATAAGTCAAGAGTTACCACTATCACTAGGTAATAAGTCAAGAGTTACCACTATCACTAGGTAATAAGTCAAGAGTTACCACTATCACTAGGTAATAAGTCAAGAGTTACCACTATCACTAGGTAATAAGTCAAGGGTTACCACTATCACTAGGTAATAAGTCAAGAGTTACCACTATCACTAGGTAATAAGTCAAGAGTTACCACTATCACTAGGTAATAAGTCAAGAGTTACCACTATCACTAGGTAATAAGTCAAGAGTTACCACTATCACTAGGTAATAAGTCCAGAGTTACCACTATCACTAGGTAATAAGTCAAGAGTTACCACTATCACTAGGTAATAAGTCAAGTCAATACACTTTCATTTGACCAGGTAATAATCAAATCAAATCAAATCAAATTTATTTATATAGCCCTTCGTACATCAGCTGATATCTCAAAGTGCTGTACAGAAACCCAGCCTAAAACCCCAAACAGCAAGCAATGCAGGTGGAGAAGCACGGTGGCTAGGAAAAACTCCCTAGAAAGGCCAATACCTAGGAAGAAACCTAGAGAGGAACCAGGCTATGTGGGGTGGCCAGTCCTCTTCTGGCTGTGCCGGGTGGAGATTATAACAGAACATGGTCAAGATGTTCAATGTTCATAAATGACCAGCATGGTCGAATAATAATAAGGCAGAACAGTTGAAACTAGAGCAGCAGCACAGTCAGGTGGAAGTTGAAACTGGAGCAGCAGCATGGCCAGGTAGACTGGGGACAGCAAGGAGTCATCATGTCAGGTAGTCCTGGGGCATGGTCCTAGGGCTCAGGTCAGTTGAAACTGGAACAGCAGCATGGCCAGGTGGACTGGGGACAGCAAGGAGTCATCATGTCAGGTAGTCCTGGGGCATGGTCCTAGGGCTCAGGTCCTCCGAGAGAGAGAAAGAAAGAGAGAAGGAGAGAATTAGAGAACGCACACTTAGATTCACACAGGACACCGAATATCAAATCAAATCAAATTTATTTATATAGCCCTTCGTACATCAGCTGATATCTCAAAGTGCTGTACAGAAACCCAGCCTAAAACCCCAAACAGCAAGCAATGCAGGTGTAGAAGCACGGTGGCTAGGAAAAACTCCCTAGAAAGGCCAATACCTAGGAAGGCCAATACCTAGGAAGAAACCTAGAGAGGAACCAGGCTATGTGGGGTGGCCAGTCCTCTTCTGGCTATTTTACTAGGTAAAATAGGACAGGAGAAGTACTCCAGATATAACAAACTGACCCCAGCCCCCCGACACATAAACTACTGCAGCATAAATACTGGAGGCTGAGACAGGAGGGGTCAGGAGACACTGTGGCCCCATCCGAGGACACCCCCGGACAGGGCCCAACAGGAAGGATATAACCCCACCCACTTTGCCAAAGCACAGCCCCCACACCACTAGAGGGATATCTTCAACCACCAACTTACCATCCTGAGACAAGGCTGAGTATAGCCCACAAAGATCTCCGCCACGGCAATAAGCCAATACACTTTCATTTGACCAGGTAATAAGTCAATACACTTTGATTTGACTAGGTAATAAGTCAATACACTTTCATTTGACCAGGTAATAAGTCAATACACTTTGATTTGACTAGGTAATAAGTCAATACACTTTGATTTGACCAGGTAATAAGTCAATACACTTTGATTTGACTAGGTAATAGGTCAATACACTTTGATTTGACTAGGTAATAAGTCAAGAGTTACCACTATCACTAGGTAATAAGTCAAGAGTTACCACTCTGACCAGGTAATAAGTCAATACACTTTGATTTGACTAGGTAATAAGTCAATACACTTTGATTTGACTAGGTAATAAGTCAAGAGTTACCACTATCACTAGGTAATAAGTCAAGAGTTACCACTCTGACTAGGTAATAAGTCAATACACTTTGATTTGACTAGGTAATAAGTCAATACACTTTGATTTGACTAGGTAATAAGTCAATACACTTTGATTTGACCAGGTAATAAGTCAATACACTTTGATTTGACTAGGTAATAAGTCAAGAGTTACCACTCTGACTAGATAATAAGTCAAGAGTTACCACTCTGACTAGATAATAAGTCAAGAGTTACCACTCTGACTAGGTAATAAGTCGATAGTTACCACTCTGACTAGGTAATAAGTCAAGAGTTACCACTCTGACTAGGTAATAAGTCAAGAGTTACCACTCGGACTAGGTAATAAGTCAAGAGTTACCACTCTGACTAGGTAATAAGTCAAGAGTTACCACTCTGACTAGGTAATAAGTCAAGCGTTACCACTCTGACTAGGTAATAAGTCAAGAGTTACCACTGGTTTGACTAGGTAATAAGTCAAGAGTTACCACTCTGACTAGGTAATAAGTCAAGAGTTACCACTCTGACTAGGTAATAAGTCAAGAGTTACCACTGGTTTGACTAGGTAATAAGTCAAGAGTTACCACTCTGACTAGGTAATAAGTCAAGAGTTACCACTCTGACTAGGTAATAAGTCAAGAGTTACCACTGGTTTGACTAGGTAATAAGTCAAGAGTTACCACTCTGACTAGGTAATAAGTCAAGAGTTACCACTCTGGCTAGGTAATAAGTCAAGAGTTACCACTGGTTTGACTAGGTAATAAGTCAAGAGTTACCACTGGTTTGACTAGGTAATAAGTCAAGAGTTACCACTCTGACTAGGTAATAAGTCAAGAGTTACCACTCTGACTAGGTAATAAGCCAAGAGTTACCACTGGTTTGACTAGGTAATAAGTCAAGAGTTACCACTGGTTTAACTAGGTAATAAGTCAAGAGTTACCACTGGTTTGACTAGGTAATAAGTCAAGAGTTACCACTCTGACTAGGTAATAAGCCAAGAGTTACCACTGGTTTGACTAGGTAATAAGTCAAGAGTTAACACTGGTTTGACTAGGTAATAAGTCAAGAGTTACCACTGGTTTGACTAGGTAATAAGTCAAGAGTTACCACTGGTTTGACTAGGTAATAAGTCAATACACTTTGATTTGACTAGGTAATAAGTCAATACACTCTGATTTGACTAGGTAATAAGTCAATACACTTTGATTTGACCAGGTAATAAGTCAATACACTTTGATTTGACTAGGTAATAAGTCAAGAGTTGCCACTATCACTAGGTAATAAGTCAAGAGTTACCACTCTGACTAGGTAATAAGTCAATACACTTTGATTTGACTAGGTAATAAGTCAATACACTTTGATTTGACTAGGTAATAAGTCAATACACTTTGATTTGACCAGGTAATAAGTCAATACACTTTAATTTGACTAGGTAATAAGTCAAGAGTTACCACTATCACTAGGTAATAAGTCAAGAGTTACCACTCTGACTAGGTAATAAGTCAATACACTTTGATTTGACCAGGTAATAAGTCAAGAGTTACCACTCTGACTAGGTAATAAGTCGAGAGTTACCACTCTGACTAGGTAATAAGTCAAGAGTTACCACTCTGACTAGGTAATAAGTCAAGAGTTACCACTCTGACTAGGTAATAAGTCAAGAGTTACCACTCTGACTAGGTAATAAGTCAAGAGTTACCACTCTGACTAGGTAATAAGTCAAGAGTTACCACTCTGACTAGGCAATAAGTCAAGAGTTACCACTGGTTTGACTAGGTAATAAGTCAAGAGTTACCACTCTGACTAGGTAATAAGTCAAGAGTTACCACTCTGACTAGGTAATAAGTCAAGAGTTACCACTGGTTTGACTAGGTAATAAGTCAAGAGTTACCACTGGTTTGACTAGGTAATAAGTCAATACACTTTGATTTGACTAGGTAATAAGTCAATACACTTTGATTTGACCAGGTAATAAGTCAATACACTTTGATTTGACTAGGTAATAAGTCAAGAGTTACCACTATCACTAGGTAATAAGTCAAGAGTTACCACTCTGACTAGGTAATAAGTCAATACACTTTGATTTGACCAGGTAATAAGTCAAGAGTTACCACTCTGACTAGATAATAAGTCAAGAGTTACCACTCTGACTAGGTAATAAGTCGAGAGTTACCACTCTGACTAGGTAATAAGTCAAGAGTTACCACTCTGACTAGGTAATAAGTCAAGAGTTACCACTCTGACTAGGTAATAAGTCAAGAGTTACCACTCTGACTAGGTAATAAGTCAAGAGTTAACACTCTGACTAGGTAATAAGTCAAGAGTTACCACTCTGACTAGGTAATAAGTCAAGAGTTACCACTGGTTTGACTAGGTAATAAGTCAAGAGTTACCACTCTGACTAGGTAATAAGTCAAGAGTTACCACTCTGACTAGGTAATAAGTCAAGAGTTACCACTGGTTTGACTAGGTAATAAGTCAAGAGTTACCACTCTGACTAGGTAAGAAGTCAAGAGTTACCACTCTGACTAGGTAATAAGTCAAGAGTTACCACTGGTTTGACTAGGTAATAAGTCAAGAGTTACCACTCTGACTAGGTAATAAGTCAAGAGTTACCACTCTGACTAGGTAATAAGTCAAGAGTTACCACTGGTTTGACTAGGTAATAAGTCAAGAGTTACCACTGGTTTAACTAGGTAATTAGCCAAGAGTTACCACTCTGACTAGGTAATAAGCCAAGAGTTACCACTGGTTTGACTAGGTAATAAGTCAAGAGTTACCACTGGTTTGACTAGGTAATAAGTCAAGAGTTACCACTGGTTTGACTAGGTAATAAGTCAAGAGTTACCACTCTGACTAGGTAATAAGCCAAGAGTTACCACTGGTTTGACTATGTAATAAGTCAAGAGTTACCACTCGTTTGACTAGGTAATAAGTCAAGAGTTACCACTCTGACTAGGTAATAAGCCAAGAGTTACCACTCTGAATAGGTAATAAGTCAAGAGTTACCACTCTGACTAGGTAATAAGTCAAGAGTTACCACTCTGACTAGGTAATAAGTCAAGAGTTACCACTGGTTTGACTAGGTAATAAGTCAAGAGTTACCACTCTGACTAGGTAATAAGTCAAGAGTTACCACTCTGACTAGGTAATAAGTCAAGAGTTACCACTGGTTTGACTAGGTAATAAGTCAAGAGTTACCACTGGTTTGACTAGTTAATAAGTCAAGAGTTACCACTCAGACTAGGTAATAAGTCAAGAGTTACCACTCTGACTAGGTAATAAGCCAAGAGTTACCACTGGTTTGACTAGGTAATAAGTCAAGAGTTACCACTGGTTTAACTAGGTAATAAGTCAAGAGTTACCACTGGTTTGACTAGGTAATAAGTCAAGAGTTACCACTCTGACTAGGTAATAAGCCAAGAGTTACCACTGGTTTGACTAGGTAATAAGTCAAGAGTTACCACTGGTTTGACTAGGTAATAAGTCAAGAGTTACCACTGGTTTGACTAGGTAATAAGTCAATACACTTTGATTTGACTAGGTAATAAGTCAATACACTTTGATTTGACTAGGTAATAAGTCAATACACTTTGATTTGACCAGGTAATAAGTCAATACACTTTGATTTGACTAGGTAATAAGTCAAGAGTTGCCACTATCACTAGGTAATAAGTCAAGAGTTACCACTCTGACTAGGTAATAAGTCAATACACTTTGATTTGACTAGGTAATAAGTCAATACACTTTGATTTGACTAGGTAATAAGTCAATACACTTTGATTTGACCAGGTAATAAGTCAATACACTTTGATTTGACTAGGTAATAAGTCAAGAGTTACCACGATCACCAGGTAATAAGTCGAGAGTTACCACTCTGACTAGGTAATAAGTCAATACACTTTGATTTGACCAGGTAATAAGTCAAGAGTTACCACTCTGACTAGATAATAAGTCAAGAGTTACCACTCTGACTAGGTAATAAGTCGAGAGTTACCACTCTGACTAGGTAATAAGTCAAGAGTTACCACTCTGACTAGGTAATAAGTCAAGAGTTACCACTCTGACTAGGTAATAAGTCAAGAGTTACCACTCTGACTAGGTAATAAGTCAAGAGTTACCACTCTGACTAGGTAATAAGTCAAGAGTTACCACTCTGACTAGGTAATAAGTCAAGAGTTACCACTGGTTTGACTAGGTAATAAGTCAAGAGTTACCACTCTGACAAGGTAATAAGTCAAGAGTTACCACTGGTTTGACTATGTAATAAGTCAAGAGTTACCACTCTGACTAGGTAATAAGTCAAGAGTTACCACTCTGACTAGGTAATAAGTCAAGAGTTACCACTGGTTTGACTAGGTAATAAGTCAAGAGTTACCACTCTGACTAGGTAATAAGTCAAGAGTTACCACTGGTTTGACTAGGTAATAAGTAAAGAGTTACCACTGGTTTGACTAGGTAATAAGTCAAGAGTTACCACTCTGACTAGGTAATAAGCCAAGAGTTACCACTGGTTTGACTAGGTAATAAGTCAAGAGTTACCACTGGTTTGACTAGGTAATAAGTCAAGAGTTACCACTGGTTTGACTAGGTAATAAGTCAAGAGTTACCACTCTGACTAGGTAATAAGCCAAGAGTTACCACTGGTTTGACTAGGTAATAAGTCAAGAGTTACCACTGGTTTGACTAGGTAATAAGTCAAGAGTTACCACTCTGACTAGGTAATAAGTCAAGAGTTACCACTCTGACTAGGTAATAAGTCAAGAGTTACCACTCTGACTAGGCAATAAGTCAAGAGTTACCACTGGTTTGACTAGGTAATAAGTCAAGAGTTACCACTCTGACTAGGTAATAAGTCAAGAGTTACCACTCTGACTAGGTAATAAGTCAAGAGTTACCACTGGTTTGACTAGGTAATAAGTCAAGAGTTACCACTGGTTTGACTAGGTAATAAGTCAATACACTTTGATTTGACTAGGTAATAAGTCAATACACTTTGATTTGACCAGGTAATAAGTCAATACACTTTGATTTGACTAGGTAATAAGTCAAGAGTTACCACTATCACTAGGTAATAAGTCAAGAGTTACCACTCTGACTAGGTAATAAGTCAATACACTTTGATTTGACCAGGTAATAAGTCAAGAGTTACCACTCTGACTAGATAATAAGTCAAGAGTTACCACTCTGACTAGGTAATAAGTCGAGAGTTACCACTCTGACTAGGTAATAAGTCAAGAGTTACCACTCTGACTAGGTAATAAGTCAAGAGTTACCACTCTGACTAGGTAATAAGTCAAGAGTTACCACTCTGACTAGGTAATAAGTCAAGAGTTAACACTCTGACTAGGTAATAAGTCAAGAGTTACCACTCTGACTAGGTAATAAGTCAAGAGTTACCACTGGTTTGACTAGGTAATAAGTCAAGAGTTACCACTCTGACTAGGTAATAAGTCAAGAGTTACCACTCTGACTAGGTAATAAGTCAAGAGTTACCACTGGTTTGACTAGGTAATAAGTCAAGAGTTACCACTCTGACTAGGTAAGAAGTCAAGAGTTACCACTCTGACTAGGTAATAAGTCAAGAGTTACCACTGGTTTGACTAGGTAATAAGTCAAGAGTTACCACTCTGACTAGGTAATAAGTCAAGAGTTACCACTCTGACTAGGTAATAAGTCAAGAGTTACCACTGGTTTGACTAGGTAATAAGTCAAGAGTTACCACTGGTTTAACTAGGTAATTAGCCAAGAGTTACCACTCTGACTAGGTAATAAGCCAAGAGTTACCACTGGTTTGACTAGGTAATAAGTCAAGAGTTACCACTGGTTTGACTAGGTAATAAGTCAAGAGTTACCACTGGTTTGACTAGGTAATAAGTCAAGAGTTACCACTCTGACTAGGTAATAAGCCAAGAGTTACCACTGGTTTGACTAGGTAATAAGTCAAGAGTTACCACTCGTTTGACTAGGTAATAAGTCAAGAGTTACCACTCTGACTAGGTAATAAGCCAAGAGTTACCACTCTGAATAGGTAATAAGTCAAGAGTTACCACTCTGACTAGGTAATAAGTCAAGAGTTACCACTCTGACTAGGTAATAAGTCAAGAGTTACCACTGGTTTGACTAGGTAATAAGTCAAGAGTTACCACTCTGACTAGGTAATAAGTCAAGAGTTACCACTCTGACTAGGTAATAAGTCAAGAGTTACCACTGGTTTGACTAGGTAATAAGTCAAGAGTTACCACTGGTTTGACTAGTTAATAAGTCAAGAGTTACCACTCAGACTAGGTAATAAGTCAAGAGTTACCACTCTGACTAGGTAATAAGCCAAGAGTTACCACTGGTTTGACTAGGTAATAAGTCAAGAGTTACCACTGGTTTAACTAGGTAATAAGTCAAGAGTTACCACTGGTTTGACTAGGTAATAAGTCAAGAGTTACCACTCTGACTAGGTAATAAGCCAAGAGTTACCACTGGTTTGACTAGGTAATAAGTCAAGAGTTACCACTGGTTTGACTAGGTAATAAGTCAAGAGTTACCACTGGTTTGACTAGGTAATAAGTCAATACACTTTGATTTGACTAGGTAATAAGTCAATACACTTTGATTTGACTAGGTAATAAGTCAATACACTTTGATTTGACCAGGTAATAAGTCAATACACTTTGATTTGACTAGGTAATAAGTCAAGAGTTGCCACTATCACTAGGTAATAAGTCAAGAGTTACCACTCTGACTAGGTAATAAGTCAATACACTTTGATTTGACTAGGTAATAAGTCAATACACTTTGATTTGACTAGGTAATAAGTCAATACACTTTGATTTGACCAGGTAATAAGTCAATACACTTTGATTTGACTAGGTAATAAGTCAAGAGTTACCACGATCACCAGGTAATAAGTCGAGAGTTACCACTCTGACTAGGTAATAAGTCAATACACTTTGATTTGACCAGGTAATAAGTCAAGAGTTACCACTCTGACTAGATAATAAGTCAAGAGTTACCACTCTGACTAGGTAATAAGTCGAGAGTTACCACTCTGACTAGGTAATAAGTCAAGAGTTACCACTCTGACTAGGTAATAAGTCAAGAGTTACCACTCTGACTAGGTAATAAGTCAAGAGTTACCACTCTGACTAGGTAATAAGTCAAGAGTTACCACTCTGACTAGGTAATAAGTCAAGAGTTACCACTCTGACTAGGTAATAAGTCAAGAGTTACCACTGGTTTGACTAGGTAATAAGTCAAGAGTTACCACTCTGACAAGGTAATAAGTCAAGAGTTACCACTGGTTTGACTAGGTAATAAGTCAAGAGTTACCACTCTGACTAGGTAATAAGTCAAGAGTTACCACTCTGACTAGGTAATAAGTCAAGAGTTACCACTGGTTTGACTAGGTAATAAGTCAAGAGTTACCACTCTGACTAGGTAATAAGTCAAGAGTTACCACTGGTTTGACTAGGTAATAAGTAAAGAGTTACCACTGGTTTGACTAGGTAATAAGTCAAGAGTTACCACTCTGACTAGGTAATAAGCCAAGAGTTACCACTGGTTTGACTAGGTAATAAGTCAAGAGTTACCACTGGTTTGACTAGGTAATAAGTCAAGAGTTACCACTGGTTTGACTAGGTAATAAGTCAAGAGTTACCACTCTGACTAGGTAATAAGCCAAGAGTTACCACTGGTTTGACTAGGTAATAAGTCAAGAGTTACCACTGGTTTGACTAGGTAATAAGTCAAGAGTTACCACTCTGACTAGGTAATAAGCCAAGAGTTACCACTCTGAATAGGTAATAAGTCAAGAGTTACCACTCTGACTAGGTAATAAGTCAAGAGTTACCACTCTGACTAGGTAATAAGTCAAGAGTTACCACTCTGACTAGGTAATAAGTCAAGAGTTACCACTGGTTTGAGAAAGTGTGTTTGTGTGTGTGTACAGGTTGGGGGCCAGTGAATGGTCCTCTGGCGCTCCCTAAACTCTTGGAGCTGCTGCCAGCCCTGCACAGTCTACATCACCTGGAGTAAGTACCCGCTCTACTGATGGACCACGGGACAACGGCTTTCACTTTATTACGCTGTCGGTCTAATCTCTATGTCGGTCTAATCTCTCTGTCTCCCTAATCTCTCTGTCTCCCTAATCTCTCTGTCTCTCTAATCTCTCTGTCTCTCTCACCCAGTCTGGAGAACAGTAAACTGGGGGACAGTGGGGCTGAGGGGCTGGCTGGAGCTGTGCTGTCTCTCTCCTCTCTGCAGATTATCAAGTAAGAAACCTCACACTGAGCTCTCTACTGTCTAGATCAACCTGTTCATCACTGAGCCCTCTACTCTCTAGATCAACCTGTTCATCACTGAGCTCTCTAGACTAGATCAACCATCAACCTGTTCATCACTGAGCTCTCTTGTCTCTAGATCAACCTGTCCGTCACTGAGCTCTCTAGATAAAATCTATCTGTAGATCTCTGGGGTCATTATGACCCAGAAAAGGTTGGAGACCTCTGCCCTAGATAATATCTATCTGCACTATCATTCAGCACACTATCATTCAGCACAGCATACTGTGCTTTTGTTAACAATGTTTATGGTCTCTCCTCCTCTCTCCTCCTCTCCCCTCCTTTCCTTTCTCCTCCCCTCCTCTCTTCTTTTCTCCTCTCTCTTCCTCTTCTCCCCACTCTCCTCCTCTCTTCTTTTCTCCTCTCTCTTCCTCTTCTCCCCACTCTCCTCCTCTCCGCCCGACCTCCTTTCTCCCCACTCTCCTCCTCCCCTCCTCTTCTCTTCTCTTCCCTCCTCTCCTTTCTCCCCTCCTCCTCCCCTTCTCTCCTTTCTCCCCTCCTCCCTCTCTCCTTTCTCCTTTCTCCCCTCCTCCTCTCCTTTCTCTTCCCCTTCTCTCCTTTCTCCCCTCCTCCTCCCCTTCTCTCCTTTCTCCCCTCCTCCCCTTCTCTCCTTTCTCCCCTCCTCCTCTCCTTTCTCCTCCCCTTCTCTCCTTTCTCCTCCTCTCCTCTCCTCCTCTTCTTTCCTTTCTCCTCCCCTCTTCTTCTCTTCCCTCCCCTCCTCTCCCTCTCCTCCTCTTTCTCCTCCTCTCCTCCTTTCCTCTCCTCCCCTCCTCTCCTCTCTTCTCTTCTCTTCTCTTCTCTCAGTCTGTCCCAGAACTGTATAGGAGACCAGGGAATAAGGAGTCTGGCTCCTGCTCTGTCTACCCTCCCCTCACTGCACTGTCTCAGGTACACACACACACACACACACACACACACACACACACACACACACACACACACACACACACACACACACACACACACACACACACACACACACACACACACACACACACACACACACACACACCCTGTCTATTGTCCAGTCTGTAATCTGATGGTCTAATCCTGTCTATTCTCCAGTCTGTAATCTGATGGTCTAATCCCGTCTATTGTCCAGTCTGTAATCTGATGGCCTAATCCCGTCTATTGTCCAGTCTGTAATCTGATGGTCTAATCCTGTCTATTCTCCAGTCTGTAATCTGATGGTCTAATCCCGTCTATTGTCCAGTCTGTAATCTGATGGTCTAATCCCGTCTATTGTCCAGTCTGTAATATGATGGTCTAATCCCGTCTATTGTCCAGTCTGTAATCTGATGGCCTAATCCCGTCTATTGTCCAGTCTGTAATCTGATGGTCTAATCCAGTCTATTCTCCAGTCTGTAATCTGAACGGTCTAATCCTGTCTATTCTCCAGTCTGTAATCTGATGGTCTAATCCAGTCTATTGTCCAGTCTGTAATCTGATGGCCTAATCCCGTCTATTGTCCAGTCTGTAATCTGATGGTCTAATCCAGTCTATTCTCCAGTCTGTAATCTGAACGGTCTAATCCTGTCTATTCTCCAGTCTGTACAGTAATGTGATATCTGACGGGGGTGCTGAGAGTCTGGCTGCTGTTTTACCTCAGATGACATCACTCAGTGACCTGGAGTAAGTTTTAATTATAAAACTATACTGCAGTAAATCTGAATTATAAAACTATACTGCAGTAAGTCTGAATTATAAAACATGACTGCAGTAAGTCTGAATTATAAAACATGACTGCAGTAAATCTGAATTATAAAACATGACTGCAGTAAGTCTGAATTATAAAACATGACTGCAGTAAGTCTGAATTATAAAACATGACTGCAGTAAGTCTGAATTATAAAACATGACTGCAGTAAGTCTGAATTATAAAACATGACTGCAGTAAATCTGAAACATAAAACATTAATGCAGTAAGTCTGAATTATAAAACATGACTGCAGTAAGTCTGAATTATAAAACATGACTGCAGTAAGTCTGAATTATAAAACATGACTGCAGTAAGTCTGAATTATAAAACATGACTGCAGTAAGTCTGAATTATAAAACATGACTGCAGTAAATCTGAAACATAAAACATTAATGCAGTAAGTCTGAATTATAAAACATGACTGCAGTAAGTCTGAATTATAAAACATGACTGCAGTAATAATGCAGTACGTCTGAATTATAAAACAATACTGCAGTAAGTCTGAAACATAAAACATTACTGCAGTAGCAGAGCAGTAAGTCTGAAACATAAAACATTACAGCAGTAAGTCTGAATTATAAAACATGACTGCAGTAAGTCTGAATTATAAAACATGACTGCAGTAAGTCTGAATTATAAAACATGACTGCAGTAAGTCTGAATTATAAAACATGACTGCAGTAAGTCTGAATTATAAAACATGACTGCAGTAAGTCTGAATTATAAAACATGACTGCAGTAAGTCTGAATTATAAAACATTACTGCAGTATTAAGGCAGTAAATCTGAAACATAAAACATTACTGCAGTAAGTCTGAATTATAAAACATGACTGCAGTAAGTCTGAATTATAAAACATGACTGCAGTAAGTCTGAATTATAAAACATGACTGCAGTAAGTCTGAATTATAAAACATTACTGCAGTATTAAGGCAGTAAGTCTGAATTATAAAACATTACTGCAGTATTAAGGCAGTAAGTCTGAATTATAAAACATGACTGCAGTATTAAGGCAGTAAGTCTGAATTATAAAACATGACTGCAGTAAGTCTGAATTATAAAACATGACTGCAGTAAGTCTGAAACATAAAACATTACTGCAGTATTAAGGCAGTAAGTCTGAATTATAAAACATGACTGCAGTAAGTCTGAATTATAAAACATGACTGCAGTATTAAGGCAGTAAGTCTGAAACATAAAACATTACTGCAGTATTAAGGCAGTAAGTCTGAATTATAAAACATGACTGCAGTAAGTCTGAATTATAAAACATGACTGCAGTAAGTCTGAATTATAAAACATGACTGCAGTAAGTCTGAATTATAAAACATGACTGCAGTATTAAGGCAGTAAGTCTGAATTATAAAACATTACTGCAGTATTAAGGCAGTAAGTCTGAATTATAAAACATGACTGCAGTATTAAGGCAGTAAGTCTGAATTATAAAACATGACTGCAGTATTAAGGCAGTAAGTCTGAAACATAAAACATGACTGCAGTATTAAGGCAGTAAGTCTGAATTATAAAACATGACTGCAGTATTAAGGCAGTAAGTCTGAATTATAAAACATGACTGCAGTATTAAGGCAGTAAGTCTGAAACATAAAACATGACTGCAGTATTAAGGCAGTAAGTCTGAATTATAAAACATTACTGCAGTATTAAGGCAGTAAGTCTGAATTATAAAACATGACTGCAGTATTAAGGCAGTAAGTCTGAATTATAAAACATGACTGCAGTATTAAGGCAGTAAGTCTGAATTATAAAACATGACTGCAGTATTAAGGCAGTAAGTCTGAATTATAAAACATTACTGCAGTATTAATGCAGTACGTCTGAATTATAAAACATGACTGCAGTACGTCTGAAACATAAAACATGACTGCAGTATTAAGGCAGTAAGTCTGAATTATAAAACATGACTGCAGTATTAAGGCAGTACGTCTGAAACATAAAACATTACTGCAGTATTAAGGCAGTAAGTCTGAATTATAAAACATATGACTGCAGTAAGTCTGAATTATAAAACATGACTGCAGTAAGTCTGAAACATAAAACATTACTGCAGTATTAAGGCAGTAAGTCTGAAACATAAAACATTACTGCAGTATTAAGGCAGTAAGTCTGTATTATAAAACATTACTGCAGTATTAAGGCAGTAAGTCTGAATTATAAAACATGACTGCAGTAATAATGCAGTAAGTCTGAATTATAAAACATGACTGCAGTAGCACAGCATTATTGATACGGTAGTGTGTATGTAGTACCCCTTGTTGCTATGGGATCAGTAGCTGTCGCCACACTACTGTTCACCACTACTACAGTCCGACTCATTGTTTCCCCCGTGTTTGTCTGCAGCGTCAAGTACAACAGTTTCACGGCCCTGGGAGCTCAGAGTCTGGCTTCCAGTCTGAGGGACTGTCCATGGATCAAGAGTCTGGGGTAGGACACTCATCGAACACAATCACATCGCCATAACATAGAGGACGAAGTCCCATTGATCAATAGTCAATTACAATCACGATAACGTCTAGGAGGAAGTCTAGTCACTGTAGAACAGAAGGAAACATGGAATCAGAGATGGTTTCGTTGTTTCATTGTATTTTCTCTCTCTCCGTCTCGCTCTCTCTCT